>NC_086009.1:12790000-13062500 GCF_030014385.1 Trichomycterus rosablanca | reverse complement strand
CCACAAATGCAACCATAGCGGAAGAACAAAATAAAACCGCTCCTTTGGATGTATTTCGTTGAGAATTTAGGTGTCGCTGGCCGCCCTTCTTACCTAGGCGAAGCGATGAATTTTGAATTTGAGAGGGAGATTGGGTTCATCAACAGCCAGCCTTCACTTGCTGAGTGCCTGACGTCTTTCCCCGCTGTCCTGGAGTCATTTCAAACTTCATCAATCAAGGACTCGACAGTAATTCCACCTCCTTTTGAGCACACCATCCCCAGCCTAAGCCCTTGCACAGGCAACCAGGCGCGACCAAGAAGCCAAAAGCGAACCGCCTCCAACGGCCTCCAGCCCCGGACGCACACCACGCATCCAACGCAGCAGCAACAGGGCCCAACTCCAGCCACGACCGGCGGTCCCCTGGCCCACGAATTTCCATGGATGAAAGAAAAGAAATCTTCAAAAAAATGCTCCAAGTCAGGGGCAGCAACCATTGCAACCACTGCAGCTGCCTCTCCCTCTCCAGCTTCCTCTGGGTACAATCCTGCCGGACTCGAGTCACCCACAGGTAAGCGCACTAGAATAAGAATAGGTTTATCTCGTTTTCTTAATTTTCTTAATACTCACTACGTTGAACGACAAGGTAGCTGACAAACATCCTGATTAAAAGCAAGCGACTTACATATTGTTTACAGTAATGCTTGTTTTTACTCTACATTATTATTATTGTTGTTGTATTCATAATAATGATTAAACCTATTTTTATCAAACAAAAAATAAAATGCTCAAATTATGTGTTCATTTTGACCTATTCTAATGATACTGAAATACAATAGCGCACTGGATGGAACTGAATATACGCTGCACGGGTTCTAAATACGTTGTAGAAAATATTTATTTTGACTTAGTTTCTAATTTTAATCGTTTCTGTTTTAATCTTTGCAGATTTGCAAGCTGGATTGGACAATGGTAGCGGTTCTCGGCGTCTAAGGACTGCTTATACTAATACGCAGCTGCTTGAGCTGGAAAAAGAGTTCCATTTCAACAAATACCTTTGTCGGCCCAGGAGGGTGGAAATCGCAGCTCTTTTGGATCTAACCGAGCGTCAGGTTAAAGTCTGGTTTCAGAATCGTCGGATGAAGCACAAGCGACAAACTACCCACCACCGAGATGGACAGGATGGCGAATCGAGCGGTTTCGAGCCGTTCGAAGGTCCCGATGCGTCTTCGCCTTATTCGAACCCACCACCAGAAGCGCCGGTCTCGACAGCACCCAGTTCGGGTTCGGCAGCTGTTTCTGAAAGCGAACCGTGCCCCCGGGCCTCCTACACGAATAGTGATGACAATACCCGGCCAAAGCCCGTGGACAACCAGCCAATCCAGTCCGAGTCTGCAGATGGCCCTGATAAGGTAGTTCACTCGCCCCCGTACTCGACGCCTACTGTGGATAACCCCGGCACAATAGCGAAGTCGCGCACCGAAGGGATCGATCCTGCATTCACACAATCACAGAACGCCAACGCACTACCCGATGTGAATTTTTTTTCAGACTCCTGCCTACATATTTCGGACGCTTTATCGCCCAGTTTACAAAGCTCACTGGATAGTCCCGTAGACTTCTCCGAAGAGGATTTTGACCTGTTTACAAGTACTCTTTGTACCATAGATTTACAGCATTTACAGTTTTGATTGACTGTATATAAATAGATAAATCGAAGTACATCCTAAGACAGTAGCTTATTATGCATTACTTAAAAATTTCCGACAACAAACTGTAACAGAGGGTATTGATTCATTTCCTTCCCAGTATTAAGATCTTCTGTTATAGAGAATCCACATTGTCATTGGGCCTTCCAATTTCAGGTATTTTATTGGATTTTTTAGTTTGACTTCATGCCGACTTACAACTAAATATTGGGACATTTTATCAGTGAAACTCAATCGTTGAATTCTCAGGTAATGTGCCAGATATAATGCTATAGCTTAACTGATTTTTAGATTTTTTTTGTGGGGAGGGGGGTGGGGTGGACGATGCTCCTGATGAAATTTAGAATTAGTTTATTTATTGAAATTGTTTAATAGTAAATTGAAAATTATTTATTGTACATTATTTTCATAGTTGAAAATAAAACATTTATAAGCCAGAACGAGTGTGAATGATTTACGACCACTTAACCTCTGCAACCGAGTGACTGAAGGATAATTTATTGGCAAGTTTAAATGATTACGATATCACCGACGATTTGAAAGGAGCGTCACATATAATGTATTATTATTATTATTATTATTATTATTATTAACAATAGCAATATAACAAAAATATCAACAATCATTTTATTTATTTATTTTTGTATTCTTATTTGTAATAGTAGTAGACGTGTTACTATTTTAAAGTACTACGTTCACATATTTGTTACGATTATGAACTGATGTGATTAAAGGACCCTCAGTTTGGAAATTGCCTTAGATTTAACATAAATTGCTCGTTCAAGCATTTCTTAATAAATACATTTTAAAGTTTAATTTGAAAAAAAAAATCAACAATTTTAACCCTTAAAATTCAATTTCTTTTTAAATAAGTGATTACATAATGTGAGCATAATCCATTATATAGAAATAATGCAGAAAGTATTTTCTTTTACTAAAGTCAATACAAATAATATGCAAAAAAAATAGTTTAAACACTTGACAAGATGACAATTTAATAATTAAATCGTATAATAACAATAACAATAATAATAATAATACAACAATAACAACAATAATAATAATTATTATTTTAATAAATTATTGTTTTTTTCGTCTTCTTCTTCTTCTTCTTCTTATTATTATTATTATTAGTTTTATTATTAATATTATTATTCAGTAGGATACTAGTCTTGAGGTGCTAAAGAGGTGCTTTTGACTGCTTCACTCTCTAAACTGAGCGACCTAAAATGGCGCTGCAAGCAAAATGAGGGATATGAACAATAAAGCGGCAGCCATTATCAAACGCTTTGGTTGGCGTTTAAACCAAAGACTCCGCGCTGTTTAGTCTTTAGTTGAGTTTGTTACATTTAAACATTTTGACAAAACGATTGAGTTGTTTTATCATAAAGCCTCAACACATGGCAGCAATCAATAACCAAGGAGTTTTGGTTGGACCTTCTCCAGACATATTGTAACACAAGGTTTTGAAGATTGTATAATATCATAAAAGAACATTAGCTACTTCTAATTATATTATAACAACAGCAACAACAACAAAACAACAATAATAATATTTTACTGCGTTCTTGCTGTATACACTAGTCATTAGTGGGCATGACAATTATACAGTTGCACATTTATACATCAAAACTGCTATACTGTTTAACAAAGATAACTAAACAAATAATGACAAAGACAGACAGACAGATTTTTCTCAAATTTTAAGTTTATTGCAATTTTTCAGTAATATTTTAAAAATGGGTCAAAAACAAGTGTTTTATCAGTAGTTGATTGACCATAAATCAGTCAACAAACTACACTAGCATGACTGTATATAGTACAGTATTGTCAAATCTAGGAAAAGGGTAAACCATTAATAGTATTGTAGGGCAATAATAAATAACAGACTATAGCTACAGACTTTATTTGCATTTATGGGGCTAATTTGACTGCACCCACACACAAAACTACATACAAAAATGTCAAATTAATGAACCAGAGAAACATGTCTGCTATGATTTAAAGGCTGTTGGATATAAGTAACACTGTCCACGGTCAAACAAGCTTTACAATATAATAAGTGTAAAGGCTATTACGTACGAGGACTTATGTTTCTTATCATATACAAAGAAAAGCAGAAGAAGGGGCTTTTTTCTTGGACTATAGCCTTTTCTTTATTAGCATTTATGGGGCTAATTTGACTGCGCCCACCCACAAAAATACATCTAAAAAATGTCAAATCAGTTATGAACCAGTAAACAGGTCTGCTATGATTTAAAGGCTGTTGGATATAAGTAACACTGTCCACGGTCAAGCAAGCTTTACAATATAATAAGTGTAAAGGCTATTATGTACAAGGCCAAAGCAGGGGCTTTGTTTGTTTCTTGGATGGCAGCCTTTAAAGCCCATAGCAAGGTTAAGCTTGGTTATGGTTGACTATAGTTGGTGTCATTCATGTTTCATCAGCTATTAATTTATGGAAGACCTGTTTACCCGTGGTTTCTTAGATTACACCTCAATATTTAAATTACTTTATCTTAAGGTGACAATTTGGGTTTTAACCTGTTTTATGTACTTTTTAAGAGGTGCCATCAAACTAGTACTATTTATATGGTCACAGAAAGGTCACCATAGGCTCAGTCATAATCAGTAAAAGAAAATCAAAAGTCCATGGTACAAATTTAAATTACATGATCATAGGACTTTTTCACACTATTACATTAAACATCTTTTAACATAAAAAATTGCTGCATTTATATATTTAAAAAAATACGTTTTTAAAAATATATAATGTGTTTGAATTATTTCATCTTAAAGAGAAATCATATTTCTTTTAAACATGATGCCAAATATGCAGATGTTTTTTAAGCTAACACATTTTACATTTCTGTAACTAACACAATAATTTAACGCATTGTTCCAAGCCAACACAAAGCATCATTTTTTAGTTTTGCCTTACAAACTAAGAGGTCACAGATACACCAATCAGCCATAACATTAACATTCTCTGCATGCTTTGTTAGCCCCCTTTCATGCTGTTCTTCAATGGTCAGGACCCACTACGGAGCAGGTTATATTTGGGTGGTGGATCATTCCCCGCACTGCAGTGACACTGACATGGTGGTGATGTGTTAGTGTGTGTTGTGCTGGTATGAGTGAATCAGACACAGCAGCGATGCTGGAGTTTTTAAATACCATGTCCACTCACTGTCCACTCTATTAGACACTCCAACCTAGTTGGTCCACCTTGTAGATGTAGAAGTCAGAGACAATTGCTCATCTATTGCTGAGTTGGTCATCTTCTAGACCTTCATCAGTGGTCATAGGACGCTGCCCACGGGGTGCTGTTGGCTGGATATATTTTTGGTTGGTGGACTATTCTCAGTCCAGCAGTGACAGCATTGCTGTGTCTGATCCACTCATACCAGCACAACACACACTAACACACCACCACCATGTCATTGTCACTGCAGTGCTGAGAATGACCCATCACCTAAATAATACCTACTCTGTGGTGGTCCTGGGACCTGACCATTGGAGAACAGATGGACTACAGTCAGTAATTGTAGCACTACAAAGTGCTTCTATGTGGTAAGTGGAGCTAATAAAATGGACAGTGAGTGTAGCAACAAGGAGGTGGTTATAATGTTATGGCTGATCAGTGTATAATCGCATGTATTATTTACGCAGTTTGCAATTACCAGAAATTTTTTTTTTTTATAGTGAACATCAACTAAGGTGCCTGGCTAGCAATCGACATTCCAATTGATCTCAGTGTTGTTCAGTAGGGATAAGATCTGCATGTACAGGCTGCTGGAATTCCATCTCAAACCATTTCTTTATTTCCTAAACTGTTGCTACAATGATAAAAGCACATAATGTGTTTTATGTAATTGATTGTATACTCATGTTAGTAATTGTTGTGCTCAAAACACATCAAGTCAAATACTTTTGATCATAAAGGGTAGATGGTGCAGTGATTATGTATGGTAGAGCCTAAACCAAGTGCCTTGTCTGAAGCAAGAATTTAGTAAAAGCAAAGAAAAACATCTGTTTTTAGTTCTGTCTGTCTGTCTGTCTGTCTGTCTGACGAAAGCTACGCCAGTAAGTTTACAGCTATTTCCTTACCATTAACCAAAAAAGAGAATAATTGAATCTGAGAGGGGGTATCCAATTCCACTTTCCTGTAAGATAGTGGTTTTATATACAGTAAAACAGTAATTAATGCCATGCAGTCCATCATGATACCCACTAAAAGCTTGGAACAAATTTAGTAAGGAAACTGCATGTATAAAAATATCCAGGCCTGGCAAGATGCATTCTCGAAGCATTATAGTTCAGAGTGATTTGCAAGGTTATAACTGTATTGCTGTTGAGATAAATGTTATTAACATGTTTGTGAGCAATGAAATCTATACTAAGCTATGTTTGCATTAGTCTCTGTAATACACAGATCAGCCATAACATTAAAACCACCTCCTTGTTTCTACACACATTGTCCATTTTATCAGCTCCACTTACCATATAGAAGCACTTTGTAGTTCTACAATTACTGACTGTAGTCCATCTGTTTCTCTACATGCTTTGTTAGCCCCCTTTCATGCTGTTCTTTAATGTTCAGGACCACCAGAGAGCAGATATTATTTGGGTGGTGGGTCATTCTCAGCACTGCACTGACACTGACATGGTGGTGGTGTGTTAGTGTGTGTTGTGCTGGTGTGAGTGCTGATGGAGTTTTTAAACACCTCACCGTCACTGCTGGACTGAGAATAGTCCACCAACAAAATATATCCAGCCAACAGCACCCCGTGTGCAGCGTCATGTGACCACTGATGAAGGTCTAGAAGATGACCAACTCAAACAGCAGCAAAAGATGAGCGATCATCTCTGACTTTACATCTACAAGGTGAACCAACTAGGTAGGAGTGTCTAATAGAGTGGACAGTGAGTGGACACGGTATTTAAAAACTCCAGCAGCACTGCTGTGTCTGATCCACTCATACCAGCACAACACACACTAACACACCACCACCATGTCATTGTCACTGCAGGGCTAAGAATGATCCACCACCTAAATAATACCTACTCTGTGGTGGTCCTGTGGAGAGTCCTGACTATTGAAGAACAGGGTGGAAGCAGGCTGAAAAAGCATTGTAGAACTACAAAGTGCTTCTATACGGTAAGTGGAGCTGATAAAATGGACAGTGAGTGTAAAAACAAGGAGGTGGTTTTAATGTTATGGCTGATCAGTGTACATATAATGTAATTCCAAATCAAGAACGTTTTTTTAGATTTAATGTGATAGAGAAATTGCACTTAAATAAAGTAAACAACTCTAAATTTCAGGGTAAACACCACCACAAAATACAAAAATATGCTTAATTTACTTTTGAAAGCCACAGACGTTGAATCAAGTCATTGCCGTGTTCTATCAGTTTTTGGCTCTTCAGTTAAAACATCTATCTAATGAGATAGCTACTTGCTAGATTTTTGGGTCATTTAGAATATACAGTTAGCTATTCTAGAAAGCAAAGTAAGATCTTCAATAAGAAACTGGATGTTTTTTTTACCCAGTATGATAGCAATCATGTAAAGGGTTTGGGCTCCATGTGAATTCCCATATTCCCACTGACTTTAAAAGCTTTGTTTGTATGGAAATGTTGGCATGCATATCTGGTTAAAGCACTTCAAATTCAGTCGTGCATGACCCACCACCACTTTGCTGCTCACCCACCTAAAACGACAACACCTTTGCACAGTGTTTGCATCTTATTTGTATATAGGTGATCAGAGGATAAAATACAGGTGAATGGATAAAATGGGGACCAAGCGTACACCGATTAGCCATAACATTAAAACCACCTCCTTGTTTTATCAGCTCCACTTACCATATAGGAGCACTTTGTAGTTTTACAATTACTGACTGTAGTCCATCTGTTTCTCTGCATGCTTTGTTAGCCCCCTTTCATGCTGTTCTTCAATGGTCACCACTACGCTCCCAGGACCAGTACAAAGGGTGTTATTTGGGTGGTGGGTCATTCTCAGCACTGCAGTGACAATGACATGGTGGTGGTGTGTTAGTGTGTGTTTTGCTGGTATGAGTGGATAAGACACAGCAATGCTGATGGAGTTTTTAAACACCTCACTGTCACTGCTGGACTGAGAATAGTCCACCAACCAAAAACATTCAGCCAACAGCGCCCCATGGGCAGCGTCCTGTGACCACTGATGAAGGTCTAGAAGATGACCAACTCAAACAGCAGCAGCAATAGATGAGCGATCGTCTCTGACTTTACATCTACAAGGTGGACCAACTAGGTAGGAGTGTCTAATAGAGTGGGCAGTGAGTGGACACTGTATTTAAAAACTCCAGCAGCGCTGCTGTGTCTTATCCACTCATACCAGCACAACACACACTAACACACCACCACCATGTCAGTGTCACTGTAGTGCTGAGAATGATCCACCACCTGAATAATACCTGCTCTGTAGTGGTCCTGGGAAAGTTTGTTTGTTTGTTTATTAGGATTTTAACGTCATGTTTTACACTTTTGGTTACATTCATGACAGGAACTGTAGTTACTCATTACACAAGTTTCATCAGTTCACAAGGTTATATCGAACACAGTCATGGACAATTTATTGTCTCCAATTCACCTCACTTGCATGTCTTTGGACTGCATAGAACTACAAAGTGCTTCTATATGGTAAGTGGAGCTGATAAAATAGACAGTGAGTGTAGAAACAAGGAGGTGGTCATAATGTTATGCCTGATTGGTGTACATGTATTAATTAAAAAAAAAGAAAGAAACAGCCTCCAAATGTTTTTAAAACCATCTGTGAGCTTCTTGCACCTGTTTGCTTCCACTACAGTTCTCTCAAGCTCCTGAATGTTTGCAGGGTTTCTTTTTCCAATAGCAGATTTCAACTCTCTACAAAGCTTTCCAATTGAATTGAGACCAAGACTAATTGCTGACCAGTTTAAAACAGTCAAATTTTGTCCTTCTTAACCACTTATTTACCTTTGGATATGCTCTTTGGGGCATTACACGCACAGCGTCTTATTTTGCTCAGTGTGTGGCATATGGTACAGGTTGAAAATCCTTTCATGTCTCCAGCTAAGCTTAACATACGTTGGCTATTGCCTGTGGTTTCTCTGCCACACTTCAAATAATCTTTTATGGGTTTGATCATCAATTTATCTCTCAAGGAAGTTTGCTAAACACCTTAATTAAGTAGTTATTTTACATGGTGTACTTAATTATCAGGGTTGCCAAGCAACAATGTTGACCACAACTGTAGATTGATATGGAAAATGGCAGTTATATCCATTCAAAATAAAATCCTCAACACAAGGTGTACAAAATGTACCTACCTACCTACCTACCTACCTACCTGCCTACCTGCCTGCCTGCCTGCCCATAATTGTGTGAATTGACTGATATTTACAACTGTGTGTAGTCTGCAAAACCTCGAAAACTGATGTCATGTTTATAAAATCACTTAATGGTATCATGTAAAGTATAAATAAAAGAGGCCCTAACACTGACCCTGTGAAACATCATCAGTTTCAGAGCATTTATAATTGATACAGGTAAACTGGTATCAGTCAGTCAGATATAATTTAAACCAGGAGTGTGCCAGCCCATTAACACCTAATGTATGTTCTAGCCTATTCAGTAAAATATCCAGTAAAATATTATAATCAAATGATGCATGAAGATGTAATAGAATATGATAGGAAACATTAATTATCAGTGGACATAAATAGCTCATTAACTACTCCAATTAATGCAGTTTCAGTACTATGGTTGGGTCTCGTTTTATGAATATTGTTTTTGTTCAGATAAGACTATATTTGTTAAGAATCTGTTTTTTTTCTAGAATTAAAAACAATATAATTATAAGACACACCAATGCTGCAATGCTGATGGAGTTTTTAAACACCTTACTGTCACTGCTGGACTGAGAATGAGCGACCGTCTCTGACTTTACATCTACAAGATGGACCAACTAGGTGGGAGTGTCTTAGAGTGGACAGTGAGTGGACACAGTATTTAAAAACTCCAGCAGCGCTGCAGTGTCTGATCCACTCATACCAGCACAACACACACTAACACACCACCACCATGTCAGTGTCACTGCAGTGAGGGGAATGATCCACCACCCAAATAATTCCTGCTCTGTAGTGGTCCTGGGAGGGTCCTGACCACTGAATAACAGCATGAAAAGGGGCTAACAGAGCATTTATACGTGGAGCTGATAAAATGGACAGTGAGTGTAAAAACAAGGAAGGGGTTTTAATGTTATGGTTGATTGGTATATAAAAATGTGTGATGCTGTATGTTAAAACCAAAAGTCTACAGAAGTGATTAGGTCCCATTACATTCTGGGTAATACCCATATATTCTAAAATAGACTAAAATGACAAAGAATATTGACATATCCAATAATTAAAACCTGAAAAGAAAATTAGCTAATTCTTGGAGTAACATAGAATAAGGACCTGGGGGCCAGTAAGCTTTAACATATAGGGCACATAGGGCAAGTCGTAGCCTAGTGGTTAGGGTACTGGACTAGTAATGAAAAGGTTGCTGGTTCAAGCCTCACCACTGCCAGGTTGCTGCTGTTGGGCCCTTGAGCAAGGCCCTTAACCCTCAATTGCTCAGATTGTAAACTATAACTGTACTGTAAGTCGCTTTGGATAAAGGCGTCTGCTAAATGCTGAAAATGTAAACATATTGGTTTTTGTTATCTGATAAAGATTATCTACATCAACCACAAGCATTTCAAATCAGTTAGATACTGTATATAAGCAGTTTCTACAGTTGTCTTTGTCATAAATTATGGCTACTTCGCCTGGCTTATGTACATAACTGTTTCTGGGATTTTTAACTTAAAAATACATTATGACCAGTCCAGCTGCTAATGAGTTTATAAAAACACACTTTTTAAGATTGTTTTTGTTTACAAATGGTGCACTTACCAGAATCAATAGTGTAGTACCCAGTTTAGCCTGTTTGTCTGCTTGTTTGGTCTCGGCTCTAGGCAGTGAACTAACACTATCTGCCGCTGACTCCAAAAAGCACAAGGGCTGGACATTGTCCCACTTTAAAAGACTAGACCTTCCCTCAAAAGTGGACCATTTATCTACAAAACCAATGTTGTTTTGTGAGCATTTCAGTGACAATAATCTGCTGTAGGTTTCATCACTGTGCCAAATTGGACGTTTTCTATATGAATGTTTTTACATTTGGCTGCATTTATCTACCCCTTATTTCTTCCCTGCCCATGCCACTGACAAAGACCCCATAGTATGATGTTTCCACCATCATGTTTCACTGTAGGGATGTCACACACTGATCTAGCTAGTTTACACACCTCTTTAACATTATGAGCTTCTTCACGCCAAACGCCAATGTAATCAGAAAATTACATTTAGTACTAGCAAGCAGTTTTAGCGTTGCTCTGAAGTCAGGTGCCCTGGCCCCTGGAATACAGTTAGCTGTGGTTGCAGTGTTTTACAGGGTACATGTGTATGGAATCTGATAGTTTCAACATTTTTCTAAGCAGCTGAATCACTAAGTGGGGAATGCAAGTTTGAGTCTTAGCCCTACAGCTATGCCACCGAGACGTCAACCATTTAGTCTATCTTTGTACTAGTGGCATTCAGGTCTGCAAAAACTGGTTCTAAGCATTCCTCTATATGACTGGTCTGTTTTAAAGACGACCAACAACTATCTACATTTGTAACATGTAAAATTATCACTAACAACAGAGAAAGAATAACTAAATATTTCACACTGAGCACAGGGACACAGAGCTCCTGCAGGAGCTACATGTTAAAAGTAAACAGGATACTTAGCTTACAGTATTGAATTAAAATGCTGTCTGTAATGGATCTTCCAGGGTACCCTGTCTTCAGTTTTCTCCACAAATGTTCAAAGTAATTTAAGTCTGAGCTTTGGCTAGGCCTCTCAAGACCATTCAGAGACTTGCTCCTAAGCAGCTGCAGTGTTGTTTCGGCTTTGTGCTTTGGGTTATTGTTGTGTTGAAATGTGAACTGTCGATCCAGGGTTTGTGTACGCTTTAGAGGATGTTTTCTATATTAATGTTACTGCATTAGGCTGCATTTATCTACCCCTTAAATGTTATTTTTTCTGTCCATGCCACTAACAAACACTCCATAGTATGATGCTTCTACCATCATGTTTCACTGTAGGGATGCTATTAGTGTTAGCTTTTTTGTCCAAAAGTTCAAGTTCAAGTTCAAGTTCACTCTTTAAGAGAGACCATCGGGTTATTACCTTACCTTCCTGACAAAGTCTTCTTTAACTCAGATTCCCAATTTGGCCCTTGGACCAACTAGGAATATGCTTCTTTTATTTCAAAATTATAAAGGACCTGTGATACTGGGTACTCACCCTTAGTCATTTATATCTTTGACCTGATCTACAGTATATCTTGCCAGAAACTGATTGCAGACATCCATACTTAGTTTCTTGGACCTCAGCTTAATGTTTGTCCCAACAATGCACTGTAAATTCTGAACCAATCTAGACAAAAGTGTGTGCTTTCCTATGTACATTCAACTCAAAATTGCAGTAGGTGGACTCCAGGTGAGTTCTAGACACATCCCAAGAATAAGTAATGCAACTGACCACACATTGGATTGCCACAGCAGGGAATTTAAATACTTTTGCATGTAAGAAATTTCAGATTTTGAGTTTTTATTGCTTTTTGACCATATATTGTGAAAAATGATGAATGATTAAGTGTAGGTTGGGAAATGGCACTGCAAATTGGCAACATTTCTCTCAAATTCCAAATAAAAAGATTTTAAATCAATTCAAATTTCATAGTGGCCTGCAATACACTGCCCTCTTTAAGTTCATACACAGATATATTTAATAAGAGCTAGGTCGGGGCTCTGACTTGTCCACTAAAAGGCATTCACCTTCCTATCCGTAAGCCACTGCTTTGATTGTTTTTGTAGTGTGTTCATGGTTATTGTAGTGCTGGGAGATGAATCTTCTGCCAATACTCAGCTGTCTAGCAGTGGACCACATGTTTGCCTCAGGAATTTGGATGAACTTGGCAGCATCCATTTTCTTTTCAATCTTGGCATTCTTTTCAAGTCTTACAGCATTACACTTTTTTTCAGGAGAGGTTTCTTTCTTTCCACCCTGCCATATAGGCCAGCTTTGTTTAAAGCTTGTGAGATTGACTGACCAATCTCAGTCATACAGACATGTAAGCACGTCAAAGTTGCAAGTGACTTCTTGGCAGCCTTTCTGGTCAATATCCACCTTGCTACTCTGAACTGGCAAGGTTTTGGTGGTGCCATTCACTTTCTGCTTCTTGATAATGCTCTGAATGGTACCTAGAGGGAAAGTTCAAGCAGCTTAGATCTTTTTGCACCCTTCTCCTAAGTTATGCCTTTCAATAGTTTATCATTTAGCCTTTTTAAAGTCACTTTTCCAGTCTTAGTAAAATTTGTGTTACCATCATCAAGTCTCTAAATCTGATGTTATACAGAACTTTTGTGGTGCCAAGGGAGTGCCAAAAAAGCACCAGTGTTTATGGTGCACTGGCATTACATTTAGGTGTGGCAAAATCTTTTGGATCATAGTGCTTTAAGTAGCAGTCTGAACCTCTGTAAACAACGCAACAAAGTGTGGATTGTGGTTGCAACATACCGTAAAAATCTGGCAACCTATGGGTTATTTTACATTTACATTTTCAGCATTTAGCAGACGCTCTTATCCAGAGCGACTTACAGAAGTGCTTCTATAGTGAACATTTCATTTCTCAAGTTTAGGTAAACAACAGTCGAAGAACACAAATCTGCTAAAACCTGTTAGAACCAAAGTGGTTTTTTTTTTTTTTTTTTTTTTTTTTTTTTTTTTTTTTAAATGGAAAAGATTGGAATAAAGTGTTAGTAAATAAGTACAAGTCAGTCTAAGTGTTTAAAAAACGATTAAAAACCCACCTTTTTACTAAAGACAGCAAGAGACTCAGATGTTCGGACAGACAGAGGAAGTTCGTTCCACCATTTGGGCGCTAGAACAGAGAAGAGCCTTGATGCTTGTCTTCCTTTAGTCCTGGATGGAGGCTCAAGTCGAGCGAGACTAGAGGCTCGGAGGTTGCGTGGTACAGAGCGGGGTTTGATTAGACCCCGAAGGTAGCTTGGGGCTGGTCCTTTTTTGGCTTTGGCTTTTTAAGCACTAATACCCTTGACTGGCCAAACTATTGTATCAGTAATACCCTTCTCAACATATAATTAATCTGTGCACAATAAAATGCCTGCCAGTAAAGACATACAGAATATAGGGTGTTATGTACATGATTAGGACTGCACTGTGAAAGCCTGAATCTACAAAAATAAATAAATAAAATCCCCAATCAAGGACACTTTTGCAGAATACATACAATAACTCATTAAATATAAAGAGATTTGCATATTTCTCCCTCTACAGTGCATCATATTATTAAACAGTTTAAGGAATCGGGAGGAATTTCAGTGCGTAAAGGCCAAGGGCACAAACTTAAGCTGAACGCCAGTGATCTTCGATCTCGCAGACAGCACTGCATCAAGAACCGCCACTCAACAATAGCTGATATAACCACATGAGCAAGGGATTACTTTGGCAAACCTTTGTCAAGCACTACAATACAGAGTTACATGCACAAATGCCACTTAAATATTTACTGTGCAAAAAAGAAGCCTTATTTAACCATGCCGTCGACTTCTCTAGGCTCTGAGGCATCTAGGATGGACCATCACACAATGGAAACGTGTATTGTGGTCAGATGAATCAGCATTCCAGGTTTTTTTTTTTTTTAAATGGACGCCGTGTGCTCCGGACAAAAGACAAAAAGGACCATCCAGACTGTTATCAGCAACAAGCCCAAAAGCCAGGGTCTGTCATAGTATGGGGTTGTTTCAGTGCCCTTGGCAAAGGTAATTTACACTTCTGTGATGGCAGCATTAATGCAGAAAAGTACATTGAGATCTTAGAGCAACATATGCTGCCTTCAAGACGTCATCTTTTTCAGGGACGTCCATGCATTTTTCAACAAGACAATGCAAAACCACATGCTGCACACATTACAAAGGCATGACTACGGAAGAAGAGGCTACGGGTACTGGACTGGCCTGCCTGCAGTCCTGACCTGTCCTCAATAAAAAATGTGTGAAGAATTTTGAAACAAAAAATGCGACAACGACCCCGTACTGTTGCACATCTTAAGACGTGTTTGCAGGAAGAATGAGACAAAATAAAACCTGAAACATTAAATCGCTTGGTCTCCTCGGTGTCAAATGTCAAAAAGGAATGGCAACATTACAAAGTGGTAAATGCTTTACTGTCCCGACTTTTTTTGGAATGTGTTGCAGGCCTGAACTGCATGAATGGATGTTTATTAATAAATGAAATGAAGTTGAGCAGATAAAACATGAAATATCTCAGGTTCATCCTGTCTGCAATCAAATAAAAGTCAAAGAAATATAAGAAACTCTGTCTTAACTTTTTCTAATTTGGGATTGTACAACTTGCTGCAAGTGGCTGCACACCCGACAAGGAAGGCTGTGTCTCAATCCTCACATAGAATCCTCGAAGTTGTAACCTCGCCATTGGTTACCATCAATTTATGTAGTTAAATGAAACACAACCAACAAAGCCTGGTACAGCGAGTTTTACATATACAAAGTACATGGAATTTTCCTTATTTATCAGTTTTTTTATTTTTATTTTAGATGGACTCCACACCTTTTGTACAATTGTGAACATATATACAACGTTTAAGAAACATTACAATAAAGTAAGAAATGTGGTCTCTAAATTAACTAAATCTAAAGTAAGTAAATCTAAAGTAAGGTAAATCTAAAGTACCCTAAATCTTTTCTTTATAACAAATTAACTGGCTAAGGTATGAACATTGTCACAAGTTCTGCCCTACGACTACTTCGACAAAAATACACCACCACATCAAACATCCTGACAAGTAACAAATTACTGTGGGCGTTAAATTGTTAGTAACTTTTGTCTTTCCATGTACCTATGAACGACTAGTATGTTCTTGTGGTCCTTTTACCCCCTAGTTTGAGCGTGGGCCTTTTTATGAAGAGGGAGCTTTTCTAAACTATTGTCATCCCCATTAATAATTAGCTGTAGTCCTTTCGTTCTTCCCATGTCCTCCACCAACGCGTGTCAAGCTTACTAAGTGTGCACGAATTCACTGACAGAGTGAGAGATAAATGAGGTATATATATTTGTATATAAATGAGGTATTATATATTTGATGGCATTCTATAAATTATAGGTAGTACTTCCAGTAAAATAATAAATTATATCATTACTATTATTCTTATTATTCTTATTCTTATTGTTATTCTTATTGTTGTTGTTATTAATATTATGTTCACCAAACTGTAGCTGTACGTGAGAGAAACTCGTTTAAACTGTTTTTCGTTTGTTTTGAATTCAGCTTAGGTTTTGCTGTCAACTAAACCTAGTTTTGGTTATAGATCAGTCCATGATTCAATTAAATCGACCCCAAGTCGACCAGGAAACTATCTAAGGTGGCGGTATAAAAGTAGAGCTTTAGTACTACATATTTAGAAACTTAAATACATATATTATATATATATATATATATATATATATATATATATATATATATATATATATATATATACATACACAACACATTTCTACAATCAGGAGAATTGGGGGCATTATATACGACATAATTTGCATGTAAGGTTTTCAGAGCAATTCAGAGCAATTATAAAGAATAATGGTGATACGTGCACATCACTAAATCTAATATAATATAGTGCAGCGAATATATTATATATATTATATATTGCACTGGTAAAGAGGACTAAAAAATAGGGGTTTAAATCTTAAAAAGAGTATTTGTATCCTTTCTTCGTTTCTCTTTTTCTTTTTCGGGAAAGCCTTTCACGCAGGGCTTGACATATTCGTGCTGTTATCAGATTGATGGGCCAGTTTGATTGAAGTGGCTTTGTCATGCAAATGTCAAGCGAGTGATGGATGGTCGCCGTGCGCTGACAAACTTCTGGAGGTCCCCTCACTATTGGCGCCGTGAGGGATCACGTGACCAGCAGCTGAGGTGAAGATGTGTAATAGGAATAGTAGCACGGGCAAATACTCTGGAGGTAAGCATTGGCTTTTTTTCCCACATGACATACTGCTGTGGGGTTGTAGCACGGACACTCTTTTGCCATTAGCTGCGCATGGACAGTTCCAGAATGAACTCGTTCTTGGAATACACAACTTGCAACAGGGGAACAAACGCTTACTCCAACACCAAGTCTGGATACCATCACTTGGATCAGGCTTTCCAGGGCCCCTTTCAGTCCGGTGACAGCTATAACTCTGATGGACGACTTTTCGTAGGGGGCAGCTCGTCGCCTTCTACCGCACAACATCAGCACCAGAGCGGAGGCTACGTACATCACCAGCACCAAACCCACACAAGTGGCATGGGCCTCCCTTATTGTGGCACAGGGTATGGAGCACAGGCAGCTGCCACCACGGACTATAGCCATCATCAGTATTTTATGAACCACGATCAAGATGGAATGTATTTTCAGTCCTCTGGATACGCTTCTTCAAATGTAGGGCCTAGTTATGGCTCTGTGGCCGGTGCGTACTGCGGCACACAGGGTGCTGTTCCGACAGCGCCATATCATATGAACAGTTGCGAAGGCCAGGATCACCAACACCTATACAGTCATGGAACATATGGAGACTTATCATCCTGCGAGGAGAAAGACACGGGCTCAGAACAAATGCCAGGGAAAACCTTTGACTGGATGAAAGTTAAAAGGAACCCTCCAAAAACTGGTGGGTTGTTTAATTTTTTTCTTCTGAAAGATTGATCCATAGCCATGCGTTTTCGTTGCTTTTATGGATCGAACATGTTTACTGTAAGCCTGTACTGGCTATTGTTTTATGCTTTATATTTATATACATCTATACATTGTTACAAGTATTACAAGCATCGTTTTGTGTTACTAACACTTGTTTAAAATCTTATTTCCACAGCTAAAGTGACCGAATACGGTTTGGGTCCTTCAAACACAATCCGCACAAATTTCACAACGAAACAGCTTACAGAGCTCGAAAAGGAGTTTCACTATAGTAAATACCTGACCCGGGCAAGACGGGTGGAAATCGCAGCTACCCTCGAACTGAACGAGACACAGGTGAAGATTTGGTTCCAGAACAGGAGAATGAAGCAAAAGAAACGTGAAAAAGAGGGACTCGCAACATCCTCTTCTATCTTATGTAAGGACTCAGAGGAAAACTCAGATCATTCCACATCAACATCTCCAGGCACGTCTCCAAGTCCTGATGCTTGAAGAAATGAAGAAACGCACTAAATCAGTATAAATTAGAGTTTTTAATTTAAAATTGTATTTTCTTAAACATTCCAGTGTTCAAACAGACTTTAATCATGCAAAATCAGGACTTGAATGGTTTGTTTACAGAGTGATTTTAACTTGGAAAAGTGAAGTCTACTAGCATTAGTAATTTGAACAATTCTAATTCTGATTAAGATAAGCCACTTTTCCAAGATAAACGGATTCAGGGTGAATTATGCACTTTTAGCATGTTTGCAAACATTGAAATAAACAATTGTGAACTACAGGGAGCCTATAAAGGCAATAGTTTGTAATAATTTGTAGACTTTGTAGAGTGTTTAGGTGTGTGTAGATGTGAGAATTCTTTGTGGATAGCAGGCCTAGCAATATTGGAAGGGTTAATCGGTCTGTTTGCACTATGCAGTTACAGGTCTTTCGTGCCTCTGATGTAAATATCATTGATAGTATAGTAACCTGATAAATGCTTAACATCACTGAACAAATGGATACATAGTGGTTTTGACTAATGATGACAGAACGAATTAGTTTGTACTTCTATGTTAATGATTCAGGATTTGCTTAACACTGGATACTGTATAAGGCAGGTTTATGCCACGAACAAAAGATTGATGCCATGGACTAGATTTTTTTTTTTAAGAATGAGAGTTTATTTGTTGAGAAAAATACAGGGTTTAAATGTAGTTTTTATTGTTAATTTTTTAGACTTGTATATATGTTTTGTTATAGTGTACACACAGACTTGCTGAGTTTTATTAGTTTGTCTGTTTAAGATTTCACATGTAATGTATCTACCTCAAATAATTAAAAATATTTTACTGACTTATTGGCTCAAAAATTGTCGTTGTGCTCTTTATTATTTTTTTTTCTTTTTAACGTACAAAATAAAATAAATACACAATAAAGTGTTTGCATAATACTTATATATTGAAGAATTGTTAATATTTTAGTTAAATAGTAGTGATAAAATTGTCTTGCATTGTCTTGTTGAAACACTTGTTTTGCGTGGGTGGTTCGCACTGACCTTTTTACCTCTGCGCGCCTCCGAGTTCGCAAAACCAGTAAAACAAACTCTCCTGTGAAGGTTCTTCCAGTGGCACCAGCTCCAGCCCAACAAATCAGACTTGTCTTTACAAATATTGTCGTAAATCTAGTGTAACTTGAAACAAATCAACCCCAAAGAAAAGACGTTAATGTTAATATTAACTATTATTCATCAAAATTTTGTTTAAATAATATGTCGGATAATTTTGTTGCTAAAACAAGAAGACAGAAAGCATACTAATTTTAATTAAAAATGTACATTTAGGCTATGCAAATTAAACGTAGGCAAATGGGCTTTTCTGTCAATATTAAAAATATATATTATTAAATAAAAATAGTTTTTGCAGTACAACAAATTTTAACAATTAAAACGAATGATTTAGGCTTTGCAGGAATTATTTCGGTTATGCTAATGAGGCGTACACAGATTGTTCATAATTCTTTTAAAGATTATACATATTTAATTAGAATATATATTTTTTTGCAGTGAACCAAATCAAATGTTAGTCTGTGCCGTAATCTTGTAACTTTTAGAGAGGTCTTTCCTGACCATCTGCTGGCACAGTTGGTGTTGACTTCAGTCACGCTGTTCAGGGCGTTTGTCCTGAACCCCCTAAACGGGCTTTGATCACCGTTCCCCTGCGTCGAGACTGGAGGTCACAGCATAAAGGTTCGACTCTGAGGTCATCGTTAACTTCAGGTGAAGTCGTGAATTTCTTGAAATTTTAATTTTAATAAATGTAGTATAAAATAAAAGCTCAAGTAAAACACATTTTGAATTTTATTAATGGAGTCCTTTCTGGGTTCTTTAATAACCAGATCCAAAATGATCTCTAGATTAAGATGTTTCTTGATGTTTCTGAAATCAAACATAACACCTGATGTATACCAAAACACAGTAAAATGCTTAAAGTTAAAACAAAAAAACACAGACTGAAGTATTTTGTTGTAATTTTATTCAGGGACTTTAACACAATTGATTGTATAAGTAATCAGTGCTGTTTTACCAAAATGCCTGGCACTTAAAACCTCTAGAATGTTGGGGAACTGTGTGGCCTGGTCTGTGCTTTTACATAGAAATAAACCATATTTAACATGATAAAAATTCTACATTTTAATCATTCCACAACCGTGAACTGGTAACATAACATTAAATAGTTATGCCTTTATGTAATTGATATTATAACATCGTCTGTAACATCAAGATAATAAAACATACCTGTAAACATGGCATTATACAGTAAATAACCTCCAAAATATTAACATCATTAAATATGAAAACTAGAAGGATCAGAAAGAATAAATAGATAATAGCTTTAGCTAACCCAAATTAACTATACCCAACTATCATATTTGCTTCTCAGAAACAGGTTGTCCTTTTACTAAAAAAAAAAAAAAAAGATGTTATTGTTGATGTCTAATAAACATTTAGAATTATAGTTTAAGAGTAAAACAAATCAAGCAAAACAGTGGAGCAAAAGCTAACTTTGGAATGCCTGTCATAACATTAGCAAACATTAGCTTAACAGCACTGAAAACAACTAAACTTGCTAACTGGCTATATAGATTTGTAGATTGTTGGAAACATTGAATTATCAGCTTAGTGTGGGCATATAATGTAAGCAGGAATTTGTTTAAGCACACACTGTCATACCAGAATCTATTTAGCCTTACGCTAAGCTAACGAAGTAGCTAGCTTCTATTAGCAGCGATTGTGTAATTTCTATTGGCTAGCATGATGTAATCTTTATTTAGGCATGCACTTACCAACTGGGGCTTTAACTATCTTTGCACATTTAATACAGAATACTAAGGTTTTAGAGTATTTCACTTAGCTTTTGTAAAATAAGGGTCATTGTAAATAACCTTTTTTTAAGGATTAAACATATTTCTACCACAAAGAACTATCCACATAATTAGTTTGCAGGATAAAGTTTCTTTCTAGTATATTTAAATAAAAATAAAAAGTGCATAATCTTAATCCCGTTTTAAATGTTGTCATGAATTGTTTGTGGTAGGACATTGATACATCTTGTAGTTTTAGAGAGATAGAGGTGAAGATCCCTCACTTTACTTGGTCTGATACAAGGGCTTTGTATTTGTAGGCTGTTAGACAACTATCATTACACATCACCAAAACCCTTTACACAATAAGCTACACAAACCATTATGAAACCATAATGAACAATTAGAAGCAGACACTGTGAACTGAAGACATCAACTGACTATCATCAATCTATGTAGATGTATTGTTTGTTTGTTTGTTTATTAAGATTTTAACGTCATGTTTTACACTTTGGTTACATTCATGATAGAAACGGTAGTTACACATTACACAAGATTCATCAGTTCACAAGGTTTTATCAAACACAGTCATGGACATTTAGTATCTCCAATTCCCCTCACTTGCATGTCTTTGGACTGTGGGAGGAAACCGGAGCACCTGAAGGAAACCCACACGGACACGGGGAGAACATGCAAACTCCACACAGAAAGGACCAGGACCGCCCCACCTGGGAGTCAAACCCAGGACATTCTTGCTGTGAGGTGACAGTGCTACCCACTTAGCCACCGTGCCGCCCATTTAGATGTATTAAAACATACAAAGTGTACTTTTTTAAGAGCCCAGGTTTCAGGCCCTTTATAGCATGTGTTGCATCTTTGCTTACTGGAACATTTGGGGTTGTTAAGGGTATTTGGCAATTCTACTATAAACCGATTATCTATCCTTGTCTGTAAGCTTTTCTTTGTGCATAATGTTCTAATAGAATACGCTAACAACAGAAAAATAATAAAAGTTACAATTAACCCATTGTGCATTGATGTGTTTGTAACTGCAATTTTGTCATCTTGGTGGTCTGGATATTTCCCCACATCCTGATATACAGTCCTCATCCCAAATTTGGCACCCCTAAAAGAAAAGAAAAGGTGGGAAGGGGGAGTTAGAAAAAAACAGAGTATACATGTCTATACTGAATGCACATATAGTCAGAAGGATGGTGCAGCTGGCCAAAGATCTTCAAGGATCACAGACATTAGTTAAGTATTGGAGTCCGAAAATCTACCTCAATACAATCAGAGACAAAAATAACCTGTTTTTGGGGTTGCCAGAGGACCAACTCAGACACATACAGTTCACCAAGTATTACAGGAACTTTAAGTGAGACTGTATTCTTTTGTCAAATGAGACAAACAACATAGGTGGATTTGGCATGGACAGATAGCATGCAGAAAAGTACCTTACCCATAATGTAAGGCATGATGGTGATTTATTGATGTGCTTGGGCTTTTTTCCAACGACCCTGGACAACTAATTCATGGTTTCATGGTACTTCATGAAGTGCTAGCAAATATCAAATCAAAACCTGACTGCCTTAGCCAAGAAGCGTAAACTGTGTCATGGTTTGATCATCCAACAGGACAAAAATCGACATGATCACCATAAAATCAAGGTTTTGCTATGGCCATTCCAGCCTTCTGATTCAAACTCTATAGAAACCTTGTGGGTGGGATAAAGAGTAGAGTCCACATTTGTGGATTTCAGAATCTGAAAGATCTGGAGTGATTATGAAAAGAAAGGTAGTCTCAGATACCCTTATCCCTTAATAGTCTTATAGTTTGTATATTTTTGTGCATTGTCTGCAACTTGTACATTGCTTGTGTACTGTACTCATACTAGAGAGATACCATCAGCCGGAACCAAATTTCTTTTGTGTATCCACGTACTTGGCCAGTAAATCTGATTCTGATTCTGATTCTGATTATACAGTGGTGTTAAAAAAAACCCAGTGATTTTAAAAAAGTGAATAAAGCACAAAATCATTATAATAACTTTTATTTCCATAAATGCAAATGCACTGAAAATACTACACTTTTAATTCTAAATCAAAACATTAACAACATTTAGCCAGTTTGTGTTAATCCTTTACAGAAAGTTAAGAAAAATGAATATTAGGCTGTTCAAAAAAATAGCAGTGCCACCATTTTTCTTTAAAAACTCAAAAAATGTATCTATAAACTGAAAATGTTTGAGGTTTCACTTTACTTTAAATTACTGAACTAATATTTAGTGGCATAACAATTGTTTCCGAGATCTGTGTTGCATGGAGTCCACCAACTTCTGGCACCTCTGAACAGGTATTCCAGTCCAGGATGATTAGACGACATTCCACAGTTCTTCTGCAATTTTGGGTTTTGCCTCAAAAAAACGCGTTTCAGATATCAGCCCACAAGTTCTCTATGGGATTGAAGTCAGGGGATTGGGCTGGCCACTCTATTACCTCAATCTTGTTTGTCTGTAACCAAGATGTTTTGGGTCATTGTCATGTTAAAACACCTTTTTTAAGGGCATTTCTTCTTCGACATAGGGCAACATGATCTCCTCAAGTATTCTGATATATTTAAACTGATCCATGATCCCTCGTATGTGATAAATAGGCGTAACACCATGGTATGAAAAACATCCCCATATCATAGTTTTGTACCACCATGCTTTACTGTCTTCACAGTGTACTTTGGCTCGAATTCAGTGCTCGAGGGTCATCTGACATACTGTCTACGGCCACTTGACCCAAAAAGAACAATTTTGCTTTCACCAGTCCACAAAATGTTGAGCCATTTCTCTTTGGACCAGTCAATGTGTTCCTTGGCAAATTTGAACCCATTCAGGACGCGTCTTTTTCTTAACAACGGGGCTTTGCAAGGAGTTCTTGCTGGTAAATTGGCTTCACTTAATCATTTTCTGTACACACTGGTAACTTCAGATGTTCCTTGATCTTTCTGGAGGTGATCACTGGCTGAACCTTTGCCATTCTGGCTATTCTTTGATCCATTCAAACAGTAGTTCCATGTTTCCTTCTGCATCTTTCAGGTTTTGGTTGTCACTTTAAGGCATTTGAGATCATTTTAGCTGAGCAGCCTATCATTGCTGCACTTCTCTGTATGTTTTTTCTCTCTACAATCAACTTTTTAATCAAAGTACGCTGTTCATCAGAACAATGTCTGGAACAACCCATTTTACCCAGTATTTCAGAAGGAAATGCGCTATGACCAACCTGTGCAACATTTGCCCCCCTCCTACCTTAAATAAGGGCCAAAATTGACACCCGTTCTTCTGCAGAATGAATGACTTCACCAATTGAACTCCTCACTGCTATTATTTTGAACAAGTCCCTTTCAAGCAATGCTTCAATTACTCAGAATGAACGGCATGCATGTCCTAATTGTTGGGTTTGTTTTGTTTTCAATACTCTACTACACTTTCAAGTAAATTTTTTGCTATGTAGAAATAGCATTTCTACTAAAAACATTGATTTATCAAGTTAATGGTGTTGGACTGCTATTATTTTGAACACTACTGTACATGTGTTCTCTAGTCCTATTAAGTGTTATAGGAAAAGACTCTGAACAGTTATCTCTATAATAGGAGGCTGCACACAAGTTCTACAAGAGAGTGCAACAGATGGGCTCACATAGATTTAAGAAAAACTTGTAGTAAAGACTTATAATAAATACTAGCACTAAAGCTAACGTTCTAAAACAAGACCATTGGCATTTTTTAAATAAATAGAATTTTATTTTAAAATAAATGCTGTAGCCGCCTTGAGGTGACCAAAATCAAGTGGGTGGTAAAAATGTAATGAATAATAAATGCATGTTCTGCTGAAAAAAGCATTGTACGTTTTATAATGTATAATTGAAATGCTATTAATGTTCTACATGCATGTGTATACTCAACGCAAGTTTTAATGTGTTTTATGGCTTGTTAATGATACTATTTATTAGATAAATTTGACACACCCCATCTCTATATATAAAATATATCTGGGGAAACTGAGGTCAGATGGGTAGCGATGAGTTCTACCTAAAATAGTCTTTTTTCAGCAAGCCCACACACATAAACTCTTGGGAGATCCTTCTTAAGGTGTTTGGAGAGTAGTGTGGAAAGGAGAAAGAACAAGAGCGGAAAGACTCTGGGTCGTTTTTAAAGAACATTTGAGGAAACACATTCTCTTTCCCCTCTCCCCCCGTGTGGCCTCACCTCTTTCCCAAAAGTTTACGCGGGGTTGACAGTTCGATTTCATCCCCGAAGTCCTCTGACGGACTGCCTCAATATTTGCACAGGCGGATCGGTTTGCTCTGGACCTTTCCTCAAACAGCTCAAACCTGCCACCTCGTTCTCCCCATTCTCGGTTCACCTAAAGTTCAGACCCAAATGAATTCTCGCGAGGCGTGGGTCAGCGTGTCAGGAGCTGCGCTGCTTCTATCTCGCAGGGGTCAAACGCCGGTCTCCGCCTTCAGCTCGCCCCTAGCTCCACTTCAGGCATTCACTGGGTTCTGCTCACCCTCGGAGGCCACTCACCTTTGTTATCTTGTTCTTTTGCCCTCGTCGTGCCCTTTGGTTCCCTCTTATTTTTGCTGTACAAGAAACTATAGATATTATTGGAATCCAAATGCGGAATTTAATGTTTGGATTGGCTTTGTTCTTAATTATTGTTTATATATACACTTACATTATTTTGTTATTTATCAAAAATGTTTTGACATTTTGCCTTCTTTTCACAGTTAAATTGTAAAAAAAAATTATTACTTCAAAATGTGATGTTTTAAACGTGATCAATAATTTACTGTAAAACCAATACATTTTAAAGAAAATTACTGCATAAAAAACAATAAAAAACAAGACAAACAAATAAATGTTCAGGTTTAGGAATCGGTTACAGGGTTAAAGGTAAACAAACAGTCTTTCAGAACAGTAGAGCTTAAACTCAGTTCAAACATTAGCCGACCAACATTGCAAACAACAAAAAAAAACACTAAATCAAACGAGTTAAATATGTTATCAAGTTGGCTTAAAGCGTGTATTAGACAATGCTACAAATTTTTTTAAATAAAGTAGTCAGAAATAAGTTTAAATAACGGTTACAAAACAAAACAGACAGTGTTAAGGGCAAAGTCTTTCAGAACAGTAGATCTTAAACTCAGTTCAAACATTAGCCGACCAACATTGCAAACAACAAGAACCACTAAATCAAACGAGTTAAATAAGGTATCAAGTTGGTTTAATTAGTGTATTAGACAATGCTACATTTTTTTTAAAAATAAAGTAATCAGAAATAAATTTAAATAACGGTTACAAAACAAAACAGACCGTGTTAATGGCAAAGTCTTTCAGAACAGTAGAGCTTAAACTCACTTCAAACATTGGAAACAATAAGAACCACTAAATCAAACGAGTTAAATATGTTATCAAGTTGGTTTAGTTAGTGTATTGGATAATGCTACATTAATAATCAGAAATAAATGTAAATAACTGTTACATCACAAAACCCAGACCAGGACCTTTAGTACACACTTAGATATAACTATAGTGTTTATGCATTTGCGGATTAATGAAATAACAAAAACATTACCAAATAAATAAATAAATGTGTGTTTACTCACACTATCTCAAATGCAAAATTTCACAGTATCTAACGACATAAGGCACATTCACATTTAAGCCGTCATGCTTATCTAATGTTAAAAATTCCATTAACTGCTTTACATTCATTAATGCACATTAAATAGTGTTATAAACTTTAAGGCAATGGAAAGTGCATTATTGTAAAAGTTTTGACAGTAAACACTATATAAATATTACAGTGTAGCATATTCGTGGTTTTATTCTAATTAGTTTGACATATTTTCTTACATTTTAAAGTTTTTTTTTGTTTTAGTACCATAGTTTGCGGCAAATAATGTTTATGCTCATTGGCAGAAGTGCACAACAATCTTACTAAGTAAACCATTTATAAAAAAAATAGTAAAATTGCATTTTCTAACCAAGACGTTAAACTTGGGTTTCTGTATGTTATGCCTGCATTATAACAACCAACGTGCAGTCTTCCAAAACACGCAGTCAGGGTAAAGCGTCGCTTTTAAACCTATTCATATCCATAACTATTGAAAATACTTAAAATTGTAAATTTCTTGTCGCTGTCAAATTTACTTTGAATTTTATAAGACAAACATAATATACAAAACAATGTAAAAATGTACAGTGTATTTGTGTAATAAGCAATATACTTTGTGGTTAAAACACATACTTGTCTAGTTTGAAACAGTAGTGATTGGACTATAATTCATTTGTTTTAAGGCCCATCTTGTAAATATAACATTTATCTTTTAATAAAATGTGCTTATACATTTTCTGTATTTTTCTCTTTGCTAAAAATACATCCGACTTAGCAAAGGAGTCAATTCTAAACTTAAAAATGATTTAAAATAATAATAAAAAAATACAAAATAAATTAAAAACATATCATTAATTGAAAAAGATTTTATATTATATACTTACAAATGTTTAACTGGGTCAAACAATTTGACTTTAAAAATTTCACTAAAATGCAACAAATATCAAATATTCCAATGTTTAGTATAATTGTTGCAACAATATTCAACATAATAATAATAATAATAATAATAATAATAGTATCTTAAGAAGGAGAAAGTGAAAGGGAGAGAGAAAGAGAGAGAGATAGATATTCATCATATGTTGAAATACAGCTGCTACTCAGCAGTCTGTACGTAGTTTATCCAGCTGCTGTAGTGGTAAGCACGACGCTGAACTTCCAGTGACCTGGTGCATGTTAGACACTCTGTAGAGAAATATCAAAATCAAATGATTCATTCTAACTAAGATTGAGAGTATCCATGCACCTGATCTTCTGAGTGTTAGTAAAAATAACATGATAGTAAAAATTATATTGTGTAACAAATACAGGGCAGCGACTGGTAGATCAGTGGTTAAGGTACTCTGACCAGAAGATCTCTCGTTTAAGTCTCACCACTGCCAAGTTGCCACTGTTGGGCTCCTGAGCAAGGCCCTTAACTTTCACTTGATCAGACTGTTTTCAGTCACAACTGTAAATCCCTTTGAATCAAAGCGTCTGCTGAATACCGTAAATGTTAATAATTTATCACTTGTGCACTGAAACACTGACTAACGGTTGTCTTAAAGTGATTCCCTGGATCCCTAAACTATCTATCGGCCCCCGCTTGCCCCCAGATTTTTTAGTTGAATTAAGGGTAAAAGATTTTCTGGTATAAAAGTCTCATCTTACTTTCTCAGAAAAACACGCGAATACTGCAGTCTTACCCCATCAACATTTAACATTCATCAACATTCTTTTTTTTTTTTTTTTTCCAAATAAAAAATATTAAAAATATTTTTCAGTCTTACAGTTCGGACTTAAATAACTTAAGGAAATAATAATAATAATAATAATAATAATAATAATAATGTAAACAATCTGCAGCAACAGATTAACTAGAGATTAATTGAATGCATGTATTACTTTTTACATCATGGCTGCTGTAAAATTTCAAATATTTAAAATAATAAAATAGGAAAACACAAAAGTAAATAATAAATAAATTAATGAATTCTAATAAATAAAAAATAATAACAATAAAAATATTACACATGCATTGTGGGTTCATATTGAGGCTAAGAGCTAATGTTCTGAAAGACAGTATGTTTCGTTTAGCAATTTCTGTTTCATTCACTGAGAAAAAAGCAGAAAAAAATAATTTTCCACAGCTGTTACAAATGTATTAATATACAGAGCTCCCATTTTTACACAAAGGTCAATGCTGAAGAAACAGTGGATCCTAAAACAAAGATAAAATCACATTTAATGCTTTAGTAATTATTTTTCTATGGTAAATTTCCAAATTCTTTGAGTTAATGCAATGTACAACATCTTGAATTGTATATGTCTGAGCTTTTCCCTAGTGCTCTTTTCAAAACTTAAACTAATTTCACAAGCATTTCATGTCATGACAGCCACCAGGGAGATATAGTACAATAGAAAACCATCATACCCTACAAAAATCACTGCCCTTTGTCACATTAAAAAATTAAAATAAATAAAAAACATTTCTTTTTTAAGTTGTACTAACATATTATAATATATCACTAACATATTATAATCATTTAATTAGTAAAAACCTGGTTTTGGCTTTTTAAATTCACCCTCCAGATCACATACCACTTGGTGTCAACTGTAATGCTGTTGAATACTTCAGAATAGAACCAGCTGTTCTTTGGTGATTCCACTACTATTAGTACATGGTAACTTAAAAATTCAGCATGGTTAGAGAAGTGCTCTCCAATAAGCTCAATAAGTATACAACATAATTTCAGCAGCTTTAACTATCTCTTTGAGTATAGTTCAGAGCAGTGGAAAGTATACGGCACCATCAACACCTTGACAAGATTGCGCAGTCCCCCCACACTGGATGCCAGAGCCAGGAGGATACTGATTAGGGAAAGCAAAAATGTTTTATGGTTGGATGAGACCAAGACTAACCCACCACTGAAAAAAATATTCCTACTGTGAAGCACGATGGTGGCAACATTATGTTATGGAGATACTTCTCTTTAGCAACAAGTGAGCAACTGGTCAGGATTGTATGCTGTCAAGCCCAACAGTCATGAGGAAAACATGCAGTCCTCTGCTAGACAGTTAAAGATGGGCACAAAGACAAAAACTCTAAATACATTGGCTTAATGATAGTAAGGTGAATGTCTTCCAGTGGCCAAGTGAGAGCCATTGCCAGTCACCACAAAATTATTCTAGGAAGCACTGGCAAATATTCCCCAGTTTAGGTCTGCAAAGCTGGTAGTGACATATTCAATAAATGGCTGTAATTACAAGGATGTGTAATTTGTTAATGTAATGGAAAAAGTACAAAGTGCAGTATTTTCAAAGTAGTATATTTTACTAACCACCTTAAAAGACTTTCATGCTTGCAACACACTCAAAAAGTTGGGACTGAAGAATGTTTATCTGTGTTACTTTATCTTTCATATTAATTACACTAATAATTTGGGAACTAGCAGTGTTGTAGCAGTTTGCAAGTAGAATGTTTGCCCATTCTTATTTGATACAAGACTGCAGCTGCGTAACAGCAGGTGATCACCATTGACTGTTTCTCCATTTACAGTAAGACAGAGAGAGATAATACACACAGGCAGGTAATTAAGGCACAATCTTTACCAATACAAAGCCAGTTTTTTAAATTATTTGGTCAAGTCTATTCAATGTCTTTCTGACATCAATAAACTGCTCCTTTTGTGCCTGCCTCTGTGTTATGCATGGAAAAGAAAGTAAAAGACTGCAGTTATTAGGATTTCTTTGTTCCAGTGAGAAACACTGGGTATAGGGCTGGAATAACCTGTACATGGGGCCAGTCCACTTCAAGGCTTTGGCTATCCCCCATCAGACACAGCCAATCATGTACACCGACCAGGCATAACATTATAACCACTAACAGGTGAAGTGAATAACACTGATTATCTCTTCATTATGACACCTGTAAGTGAGTGGGATATATTAAGCAGCAAGTGAACATTTTATTCTCAAAGTCGATGTGTTAGAAGCAGGAAAGATGGCCAAGCGTAAGGATTTGAGCAGAATAATGTGCCCTGCCACAAAGCAAAAATTGTTCAGGAATGGTTCGAGGAGCACAACAGTGAGTTTGACGTGTTGACTTGGCCTCCGAATTCCCCAGATCTCAATCCAATCGAGCATCTGTGGGATGTGCTGGACAAACAAGTCTGCCCACCTCACAACTTACAGGAGTTAAAGGATCTGCTGCTTGCAGCTTGGTGCCAGATACCACAGCACACCTTAAGGGCTGTTTTGGCAGCAAAAGGGGGACCAACACAATATTAAGAAGGTGGTCATAATGTTGATCAGTGTATGTGTAGTCACTCAGCCAGCTGATTGCACTGCTAAGATTTTAACCAGGACCCCAGCAGTGGTGGGCTTTATTGTAGTAGACCGCTGTGCCACTGAGTGCCTTAAAGGAATACATTTTCTGCAAATGTGTTATGTACAGTCAATAGTAATCAGTAATTGTGGCATGATGCCAGTAGTAAAACCTTAAAACTTAAATTGTACTGCCTTATTTTAACACATTAGGAGTCATAAGCCAGGTAAAAAAAATTGCACCGGGCTAATTTTAGAGCATAAAAATCTTTAATTTCTACTCAAGAATCATGACTCCTTATTAAGGGCTTTAAATTAAAGCTGTATTGCAGTTACAAAGTTGGTAATGATTATAAAATCATATAAATCAAAGTTACTAATTACATAAAACTGGGATAGAACTGAGTATACACTGGCCAAAAACAAAATCTCATAATGCAGAGAAATTCTGCAGGAAGGTTTAGCTGACAAAGGAATGGTGTTGCACCATTCTACTGTGCAGCGTTACTTGCACAAACATGATCTGCATGGAACAGTCATCAGACAGAAACCTTACCTCTGACCTCATTACAAAAGCCCACATCATCGAAAGTATGCAAAACTACATCTAGATAAGCCATGTGCGAAACGTGCTGTTTGGACATTAAAAGGAGCAGAATTTGAATAAAAAAGAAAACCTTGGCAGCTTTTAGTGTGAAAGTGGATCTGTTTTGCTTTGGGGTTGTGTGGCAGCCACTGGCACGGTTAACATTCCATACGTTAATGAAAGAATGAATTAGCTTAAATATCAGGAAATTCTAACATCAAATGTTGCAAAGTCAAAGAACTGAAAGTGAAAAACACGACAATGATCTGAAGCATACCTGAAAATCATCCATAAACTGCTATACAATGTTCTGCTGCATATGCAAGATGATCCAAAAATAGCTTTAAAATACAAAGGCTCTAGGTGGCTACAAATGTTGGCAACATGTAACATCTCTCAAATGTACTGGCCTATGTTCTGACCTACTGGACTCTCCAAATTAGTGTACATAATTCATCTTATAAGTAATCTGTGTAACTGTTGTGTTTTCATTAGTTTGCTGCAGTGGTTTTGATGTCTTCTTTACACGGTTAACACTATTTTGGGTTGCCTGAACATTTTACGCCAACTGATAATCTAAGTTGATATCTCTCGGAAGGGGAAATAATAGATCTTCTTACTGCACAACTTTTTTTTTGTGTTTGTAAATTTTGCATTTAATAAACAGACATTGTAGGAAAACCTATAATGCATTGTTTTCTGATTAAAAAATAAAATAAAATAAAATAAATCAACCGAAGTTGCCAGTGTCACATCTGAGGGCTCCTCCATGTTACGACATGCCCACATCTTATGTTTAACTGTCCCCCATGCAAAGCAGTTCAGAACTGGGGCTGATGCCAACCATGCCATGGACACTAATGCACCCCCATACTATGACAGATGTTTGCTCTTTTCACTTTTGCTGAGAACATTCTGTAAGGTGTTTTTCCTATTTGTCATTAACTGAGACCAGCTGAAACATGGACTCATCTGACCACAGTACACATTTCCACTAATATAACTTCAATATTTAATGAACTTTATTTTGCTCCTGTCCAGACTTTTTGTAAGCATTTAACACAGCTTGTTATAACAAGAAGTTACAATTCAAGTTTTAAATGTAATTTCTTTATATTTTTGTCACTTCGATGAAGCTTCAAGAGAATTTATAAAGAACATGTTCTTAAAATGAGTTTTGTAAATTGCTTGTCTGAACTTTTTACACCAGTAAATTGATAATCTACATTACTGTCATTTTGTTACCCAATATATTTCAGTATGTGAACACCTTAGTGAAAGTATATTTCATTACACCACTAGAATTCATGATTTTAATGATATAGCTTCATGTTGCAATGAAGGGCTCATGGCAGGAGACAAGTGCAGTCACACACAGATGTTACATATAGTTTGTTCATTATTACACTGAACAAGACTGGATTTCACAAGCACATGGAATATGCTAATGCTAATCTAAACACACATAAAACTTGCTATCAACTACCCTAAGCACTAAGCTACATTCTGCAAGCTCACATGATGCTAATGCTTAACATGAACTAGACCATAATACATAATCCCAGATTCTCCTGCCTAGATTCGCCTAACAAAATAACCATCAAAATAACCTCCACAGGAGGATCCACAGCACCGTCCTTAAATACTTTGAGCATTCAACCTGCAATGTGGTTCAGCTGTGGATCTTTAGCTCTGTTGTCCAATAATCATAAAGGGGCCTCAGCTTTTAAATTTAAACCAAACCACCCGAACCACATGGTCCTGGAGACAGAGGTGTGGCACATACACGTGTCTCCAAGTGTATGTAATTTTATTTATCTTTAACTTAAATATATTATAATAGCCCCCATCAAAAGTAACTGATCTTTTGTGGATGAAGACTTTAAAATGTTTATATTAATTCCCTTCTACATCAGTGGTATCTTTTCACATGTCAACCATGCCATGGACACTAAAAGGCCAACTTTTTTTCAAAATGGGGTTGGCAAACTGCTTGTCTGAACTTGTTACACCAGTAAATTAATTATCCAAGTTGCTGTCATTATATATTACCCAGCATATTTTCAGAAAAGGTTCAATAAACATGTGTGAAGACCTATGTTAGTGAAAGTGTTTCATTATGCCACAAAAATCAGTTGGAGAAAGCACTAGAATCCACGATTTTTATGATATAGCTTCATGTTGTAATGAAGGGCTCATGATGGGAGACGTTGTTACATATAATTCGTTCATTATTACACTAAACACCGAAGACTGGATTTCACAAGCACATGGACTATGCTAAATGCTAATGCTAACCTAAACACACATGAAACTTGATTCTAAATGCTAATGCTAACCTAAACACACATGAAACTTGATTCTAAATGCTAAGCTACATTTTGCAAGCTCACATAATGCTAATGCTCAGCATGAACTAGATGCTAATGTTTAACATGAACTAAGACCATAATACATAAGCCCAAATTCTCCTGCCTAGATTCTCCTAACAACTTGATCCTAAACTCTAAGCTAAGCTACATTCTGCAAGCTCACATGATGCTAATGCTTAACATGAACTAAACCATAATACATAAGTCCAGATTCTTCTAACAAAGTAACCATCAAAATAACATCCACAGCACAGCACAGGATCTTTAGCTCTGTTGTCCAATAATCATGAGGGGGCGTCAACTTTTAACTTTAAACCAAACCACCCGATCCACGTGCTCCTGGAGACAGGGGCGTGGCACATACACAGAGAGGCTGGATTTGTGACACATGTCCCCAAGTGTATGTATTTTTTTTTTACCTTCAACTTAAATATGTTATAAGTCCCATCAAAAGTAACTGTTCTTGTTTAATAAAGACTTTAAAATTAATTCCCTTCGATGTGCTAATGTGTATGTGTATATGTGCACCAATCAGCCATAACATTAAAACCACCTTCTCGTTTCTACACTCACTGTCCATTTTATCAGCTCCACTTACCATATAGAAGCACTTTGTAGTTCTACAGTTACTGACTGTAGTCCATCTGTTTCTCTGCATGCTTTGTTACCCCCCTTTCATGCTGTTCTTCAATGGTCAGGACTCTCCCCGGACCACTACAGAGCAGGTATTATTTAGGTGGTGGGTGATTCTCAGCACTGCATTGACACTGACATGATGGTGGTGTGTTAGTGCGTGTTGTGCTGGTATGGGCAGCGCTGATGGAGTTTTTAAACACCTCACTGTCACTGCTAGACTGAGAATAGTCCACCAACCAAAAACATCCAGCCAACAGTGCCCCATGGGCAGCGTCCTGTGTCCACTGATGAAGGTCTAGAAGATGACCAACTCAAACAGCAGCAATAGATGAGCGATCGTCTCTGACTTTACATCTACAAGGTAAACCAACCAAGCAAGGTAGGAGTGTCTAATAAAGTGGACAGTGAGTGGACACAGTATATAAAAACTGTTGTGTCTGATCCACTCAGACCAGCACAACACACACTAACACACCACCATTATGTCAGTGTCACTGCAGTGACAAAAAAAATACCTGCTCTGTAGTGGTCCTGTGGGGGTCACGACCATTGAAGAACAGGGTGAAAGCAGGCTTAAAAGTATGTAAAGAAACAGATGGACTACAGTCAGTAATTGTAGAACTACAAAGTGCTTCTATATGGTAAGTGGAGCTGATAAAATGGACAGTGAAGTAGAAACAAGGAGGTGGTTGATCTGTGTATACACAATTATACTACACAACTGATCTAATGTAGTAGCATGTTATGATCACAGTCTATATTTATAAGTCTGTTACAATAATACTTGATAACTATAGTATACTTTATAAGTCTTTAAACTGTGTAATACAAACTTGGCTGTTGTATTCAAAAATATGTATTACACTGACGTACGTTTTACTTCAGTGCACTTTGCTATCAACTAATAGGTTGTGGGAGGTATAGGTAGAGAAAATTTGGTTTACTTTAGGCTTCAGCTACACTTAGTCTGCTCTGACAGCTAACCTGCTACTGACCTCTTTATTGCCACATACAGTATACAGCACACTTTCTCACAAACATACTGTATTGGTGTGCAAATCCACACACACACACACACACACACACACACACCCACACACACACACACACACTTGCAGTGGAATGGAGTGTTGTATTTACTGGTTCTAATGGCTTCTGGCTTTTCTCTACCTCTGGCCTTCAATGGCTTTTTGCAATTTTTGGATCTTCTGCAGTAGTCTGAAAGTACACACAGTGGGCTTAAAAAATACATACACCAGTCAGCCATAACATTAAAACCACCTCCTGGTTTCTACACTCACTGTCCATTTTATCAACTCCACTTACCATATAGGAGCACTTTGTAGTTTCTCTGCATGCTTTGTTAGCCCCCTTTCATGCTATTCTTCAATGGTCAGGACTGTCCCAGGACCACTACAGAGCAGGTATTATTTAGGTGGTGGATCATTCTCAGCACTGCAGTGACACTGGCATGGTGGTGGTGTGTTAGTGTGTGTTGTGCTGGTATGAGTGGATCAGACACAGCAGTGCTGCTGGAGTTTTTAAACACCATGGCCACTCACTGTCCACTCTATTAGACACGCCTACCTAGTTGGTCCACGTTGTAGATGTAAAGTCAGAGACGATCGCTCATCTATTACTGCTGTTTGAGTTGGTCATCTACTAGACCTTCATCAGTGGTCACAGGATGCTGCCCACAGGGCGCTGTTGGCTGGATATATTTTTGGTTGGTGGACTATTCTCAGTCCAGCATGAAAGGGGGCTAACAAAGCATGCAGAGAAACAGATGGACTACAGTCAGCAATTGTAGAACTACAAAGTGCTTCTATATGGTAAGTGGAGCTAAAATGGACAGTGAGTGTAGAAACAAGGAGGTGGTTTTAATGTTATGGCTGATTGGTGTATACACAAAATTGGTGTATTTTTACATTTTAACTTCTATGAACTTTTATGGAATTAGGTTTGTACATCCTGTTTATATTGTATTAAATGATTACATTATTACAGGATTTCATATTTAACACATTACATATGAAATGTTTTTTTTTTTTCTTTTTTAGTCAAACATATTTACCCTGGTACTCATTTTTATCCACAAACAGCTGGAATGCCAGCATTTTAAATATCAATCAGGCAGGAGTTACACCAAAAACTGATTAGCTGTTTAAAGACCAACCAAACTGAATAAACAAATACTCATGAAGTATGTACTTGCTTGGTATAACAACCTACATCTGACCAGCTGTGATTAAGTAACACTACCGATATTAATGATACCTGATTTGCCCTCTAATGATACCTGAGATGTATTGCACATGAATGTTTACATAATATTTCAGTATGTTTAAATTTTAAAAGATCACAGAGCTTACCAAATATCACGTCTCGCCAAATATCAGTGTCTTCTGAGCTGGGTACCCAAGTCTTGGCTACTATTTAAGAAACATACTTTTGGGCCCTTTGATGCCATAGCAAAACACATCTTTCTTCTCCGACTGTAATCAGCAACAGCTGGAAGAGTGGTGCGCAGATGGCTTTTACATTTGATATCTACTCATGTGTATGTGTGTGTGGCTGAAATACGTTAGTATCTCTGTATATGCACCATTAGCAAAGTCTGGGAAACAGTTGCTGGTGTAATCAGAAGGTAATAGCCAGTTTTCCAGCAAGCCACACGCACGCACACACACAAATATGCAAACACCCACAAAACTATAACCAATTTATAATCTAAATGTGCACAGGCGTCCACCGGTCATTGTTGTGATGTGGTATTTTGTTTATAGAACTTTCCTCATTTGTTCATTGTAGACGGATGGACTAATGATGATCTGATTTGTTTGTATAGATTTAGTTCTCTAATACAATGTTGTAAATCAGTTAAATGAGCATAGTGATCAAAGGATCATTGTCAAATAAATGTACAGCCAATTCTCTCTATTTTTGTTGTTTTACATGTTTATATGAATTTACTCAGCTTTCCATGTCATCGAATAAGTGGGTACTAGTGGGTGTGTGTATATGAGTGTAGGCTGGTTTCCAGATGTTGCCTGGTAAGAAAAGAATCTGCCATTAGGAGGTAAACCACTCCGATCATACTGGAAGAAGGAAGACAGCAAGAAAGTGACACTGAAATCAGTGTGAAACAATGAACCTTATGATAAACTCCTGATTGTGTTAAAAAAATTAAGACATTAAGATCATTAATAGTAACATTATAGCATTGCTAACAGATAGAGACTTTCATGAGACATCAGTGCTCACCTCCCTCACCATCAACAAACCTGAGTGATCTCAAATAAGAGGCAGAATGACAGCAACCCAACATCCCTGATTACCACAAACCTATATGACCCTGATCTCCCAAGCACTGCGCCTTTGTCTGTAGTTGGGGTGGACAGTCCTGATCCTGTGGGCCAAAACAAGGCGCAGCCAGATGCAAAAACATATCCAGACCCTAGACCCTCAGGATTGGAGCCACACATTCCAGGTTTGGAAAGACTTATCTGTCTCATATTTGTACACAAACATACATTAACCAGGCATATTATTATGACCACTGACAGGTGAAGTGAAACACCGATTATCTCTTCATCACACACCTGTTAGAGGGTGGGATATATTAGGCAGTAATTGAGCATTTTATTCTCAAAGTTGATGTGTTAGAAGCAGGAAAAATGGGCAAGCCTAAGGATTTGAGCGAGTTTGACAAGGACCAAATTGTAATGGCTACATGACGGGTCAGAGCATCTCCAAAACTGCAGCTCTTGTGGGGTGTTCCCGGTCTGCAGTGGTCAGAATCTATCAAAAGTGGTCCAAGGACGGAACAGTGATAAACCGGTGACAGGGTCATGGGCGACCAAGGCTCATTGATGCACGTGGGGAGTGAAGGCTGGTCCATGTGGTCCGATCCAATACTGTAGCTCAAACTGCTGAAGAAGTTAATGCTGGAACTGATAGAAAAGTGTCAGAAAACACAGGGCATCACAGTTGCAGGGCTGTTTTGGCAGCAAAAGGGGGACCAACACAGTATTAGGAACATGGTCATAATGTTATTCCTGATTGGTGTAAAACAGGATTTTATCCTGCTATGTTGTTTCAAGTGATATATATATATATATATATACAGTATATAAATATAATAGTACATCTGCTAGCCCACTTCCTCGCCCATTTGTTAATAGAGGGCTGATGTAGACACATGATGCCAAACCTGCATAACCTGACAGAAGAATTTTATAAGCAACCTTGGAATAAACTCTAAAAGTTAAACCAGACAGAGGTGAAAAACATCCAAGCTATATCTAAAAATAACATTTTATACATTAACTAGAACACACTTTGTCTTTGGGTGCAGTTAAGCCCCATTCTCTCCTGCCTCCCCACCTCGCCCCTTTCTCTGGGTACACATGTGCCGACTAGCTCAATTACTGGGCTTAAATCCAAAGTCTGCAACAGGCTTTCCAGTTCTAAGATGCCAGAGTTATGATGTTTAAGGAACGTGATCTGCCAAAATCCAATAATGATCAGATTATTGCTGGGCATGTAAACATGGTAATTAGAATTTACTAGGCCAGCTGTTGCAGAAATCTCTTGCTTTATCTAGATTCTAGAATCATCAAATTGGTCAGATGTCCCGCTTTTCTAATTCTAACTCCTCCCAAAGAAAGCGGTATACAAAATGTTGCTGTGGTTTTTTTGTGACCTGATTGAGTGGATGGGTGATGTCACTATTTGGTGGTAGAAGGGGGGTTAGGTACTGTTGTTCAGGCCAGGTTGAACAGGCTTGGGGGCCTGGTGTGTGTCCTCAGTGCACAGGCCTAAGGCCAGAAGGACAGTCCTGTGCTTCCCCCCCTTTAAACCAGGTTGTCAAAGTGGTGTTATTGATGGGACAGGCAGGCAATAGGAACCCCTCCACCTCTTAACCAATGAATACGACACAGCTGGAAGGACTGTCTAATGCTGGGATGGACCCAGAAGTCCCTATGACCTGACAAACAATGAAGTGTTTGAAAATTGGTTGCGATGTAATACAGGCTAAATCTTTAATAGCTCCAAATGTCCTTTAAACACCATCAACAGAGATATTTTAGCATTTTGGGACAACATACGAAGATCAGACAAGAGACAGTTTGTCTTGGTTAGGGAGCTTAATGGCACACCACTGAATAATTACTACAGGCTCTTGAGAGAAGGCTAAAGCATTTAACAAACAGATGGGTTGCAAGGGATCAGCTCAAAAAGTGCAAGTCAAAACCCGTTGACTAATATTTATTTATTATAAGTATCTAAATTTACTGTTAGAAAGACCTGGAATGCTGATTCATCTGACCACAATACACGTTTCCACTGTGTGATGGTCCATCCTAGATGCCTCCAAGCCCAGAGAAGTTGACGCCGCTTCTGGACATGGTTAACATAAGGCTTCTTTTTTGCACAGTAAAGTTTTAAGTGGCATTTGTGCATGTAACTCTGTATTGAAGTGCTTGACAAAGGTTTGCCAAAGTAATCCCTCACCCATGTGGTTATATCAGCTATTGTTGAGTGGCGGTTCTTGATGCAGTGCCGTCTGAGGGATCGAAGATCACGGGCGTTCAGCTTAAGCTTGCACCCTTGGCCTTTTCGCACTGAAATTCCTCCTGATTCCTTGAATCGTTTAATGATATTATGCACTGTAGAGGGAGAAGTATGCATATCCCTTCCAATCTTTCTTTGAGGTACATTGTTTTTAAACATTTCAATAATTTTCTCACACATTTGTTGACAAACTGGAGATCATCTGATCTGAGCCTTTCCTGGATGCTGCTTTTGTACCAAACCATGATTACAATCACCTGTTTTGAATCACATCATTATTTAGTTTTTCACCTTATTACTAGCCCTAAATTGCCCCCATCCCAACTTTTTGGGAATGTGTTGCAGGCCTGAAATGCAGGAATGGAAGTATATTAACAAATGAAATTAAGTTGAGCAGAAACATGAAATATCTCAGGTTCATCCTGTCTGCAATGAAATAAAAGTCAAAGTAAATGTAAGGAACATCTGTCCCAACTTTTTCTGATTTGGGGTTGTACTTTTAAAACAATTTTAAGGTCATGTTGTCCCAATAGCATGTGTTTTTAAAGGGTGGCATCTAGCAAGATTTGAAAAGTTTAATGTTTAACCATGGGAAATGTTGTTGACTAAAAACAAAGTCTTAAAAAGCAGCACTGGCATTTGCAGTGAAGAGAGAATTGAACATTTTAGCATTCTAAGAATGGTACTTCAATCTGGCAGCTGGATTATCCATCCCATCGTTTTATGGCATTGTTTTCCTCCGAGCCATCGGATCTCAAATCATAAGCCTGTGATCTGCTACAGGGGACCTGTTGTGATCTGACAGAACTGTTGGAGAGCAGGTGGCATCCCCACCCTGCTCCCTCTATCCAAATTTGGTCGTGTTGCACCAAGAATCTCTTCATCCCTCTTCTGTTCTGTCTCCTCTCGTGCTCTTTCTTCCCTGCGAGGAAGCATTGCGTAGTGTCTTAATTTCCCTCTGTGCTTTTGCTTGCTGTTCGCTGCATGACAGTGAAAAATGGTTCGTCAGCTCGGATCTCTTTGCTGGGCAACACAAGGCCAAATGACACAACATCTGTCGGTGAAGCGCTTTCTCCTGGGTTTTTTGGCATGTGCTCCTGGCTGCTGTTACCGCTCTGCCTTCCCATTTTATCTCTGCCCTTCCCCCTCCTTTTTTATACCTTTCTGGCTTGCTCTGCTCATTCCCCCAGAGGTGCCAGGAAGCAACAACAGGTCCAGGTGGGCTTTTTTTGGACATGCATTTCCTCAGTAATGTTGCCTTGGCAACCTTAATAAAGTGTCACAAGCTTAAATCTGTACTGTGTAAGAATTACATTCACCCATTTTACCAGCGTCTCTTACATTTACTTTGACTTTTATTTCATTGCAGACAGTATGAACATGAGATATTTCATGTTTTATCTGCTTAACTTCAGTTCATTTATTAATAAACATCCATTCCTGCATTTCAGGCCTGCAACACATTCCAAACAAACTTGGGACAGTAAAGCATTTACCACTTCGTAATGTTGCCATTCCTTTTTACCACACTTAAAAGACGTTTTGGCACAGAGGAGACCAAGTGATTTAGTGTTTCAGATTTATTTTGTCCCATTCTTCTTGCAAACACGTCTTAAGATGTGCAACAGTACGGGGTCGTCGTTGTCGCATTACTGTTTCAAAATTCTCCACATATTCTCTATTGGGGACAGGTCAGGACTGCAGGCAGGTCAGTCCAGTACCCGTACCCTCTTCTTCCGCAGCCATGCCTTTGTAATGTGTGCAGCATGTGGTTTTGCATTGTCTTGTTGAAGAATGCATGGACGTGCCTGGAAGAGATGACGTCTTGAAGGCAGCACATGTTGCTCTAAGATCTCAATGTACTTTTCTTCATTAATGCTGCCATCACAGAAGTGTAAATGACCTTTGCCAGGGGCACTGACACAGCCCCGTACCATGACAGACCCTGGCTTTTGGACTTCAGTCTGGATGGTCCTTTTTGTCTTTGGTCCGGAGCACACGGCGTTCATTTTTTCCAAAAAAGACCTGGAATGCTGATTCATCTGACCACAATACACATTTCCACTGTGTGATGGTCCATCCTAGATGCCTCAGAGCCCAGAGAAGTCGACACCGCTTCTGGACATGGTTAACACAAGGCTTCTTTTTTGCACAGTAAAGTTTAAGTGGCATTTGTGCATGTAACTCTGTATTGTAGTGAGTGACAAAGGTTTGCCAAAGTAATCCCTTACCCATGTGGTTATATCAGCTGTTGTTGAGTGGTGGTTCCTGATGCAGTGCCGTCTGAGGGATCAAAGATCACGGGTGTTCGGCTCACGCTTGCGCCCATGGCCTTTTCGCACTGAATTCCTCCCAATTCCTTGAATCGTTTACTGATATTATGCACTGTAGACGGAGAAATATGCAAATCCCTTGTAATCTTTATTTGAGGTCTATTGTTTTTAAACATTTGAATCATTTCTGGCCATCTTTGCTCATCAAAGACCCAGCCTTTCCTGGATGCTGCTTTTGTACCAAACCATGATTACAATCACCTGTTGACATCACCTGTTTGGAATCGCATCATTATATAGTTTTTTTCATCTCATTACTAGCCCTAAATTGCCCCCGTCCCAACTTTTCTTTGAATGTGTTGCAGGCCTGAAATGCAGGAATGGAGGTATATTAACAAATGAAATGAAGTTGAGCAGACAAAACATAAAATATCTTGGGTTCTGTCCCAACTTTGGGATTGTAAATCAATAACTAAGCTCTGTATATTTTCTGAGTACGTTGTTTTTTTTCCAACTGCGAATATGTTGACCTATTAATCCTAAACCATCTGTGACAGTCACAGCATTTACAATAAAATAACTGTTCACAGAAAAACCAAACAGCAAATTGCACCGTTGACAAGAACAATTTGGGACTGTATTATTGGTGATGAAAATCTAATCTTCTGTTAAGTTGCAGTTAGCAAGCAAATAATCCTTTATTGATGACTAAGCGTTTAAGCCGTGGCTAGCTTCAGGACTCTGTTTGTGCAGTCTTTGTAAAAATAATTCATCTTTTTTGGCCTAAATGTAGGTAAAGTTTTGCACACTGGGAATTTCTTGGCAACCTCTCTGAGTTTGCAAGCAAGCAGCCAACTCGACACTTAAACAGTAATTACAGTAATTAGTTAGGTTGTAAAATATGATTTATATAAAAGCTCATTCATTGTTGGTAATCATCTGTGGTTTGTAATGATTTTTCAATAATATTAATAATAATAAAACATACCATACCTGATTATCAAGTTTACTACAACCCCAAATCAGAAAAAGTTGTGACAATGGGAAATGCAAATAAAATAAAAACAGTGTTCCTTACATTTACTTTGACTGTTATTTGATTGCAGACAGTTTGAACTCTAGATATTTCCTTTTTGATATATACCTCCTTTCTGCATTTCAGGCCTACAACACATTCCAAAAAAAGTTGGGACGGGAGCAATTTAGGGCTAGTAATGAGGTGTAAAAACTGCATCAAGAACCGCCACTCAACAATAGCTGATATAATCACATGGGCAAGGGATTACTTTGGCAAACCTTTGCCAAGCACTACAATACAGAGTTACATGCACGAATGCCATTTAAAACTTTACTGTGGAAAAATTAAGCCTTATGCTAACCATGTCCAGAAGCGGCGTCGACTTCTCTGGGCTCTGAGTCATCTAGGATGGACCATCACACAGTGGAAATGTGTATTGTGGTCAGATGAATCAGCATTCCAGGTCTTTTTTGGAAAAAATGGACACTGTGTGCTCCAGACCATCCAGACTGTTATCAGAAACAAGTCCAAACACCAGGGTCTGTCATAGTAGGGGGCTGTGTCAGTGCCCTTGGCAAAGGTAATTCACACTTCTGTGATGGCAGCATTAATGCAGAAAAGTACATTGAGATCTTAGAGCAACATGTGCTGCCTTCAAGACGTCATCTCTTCCAGGCACGTCCATGCATTTTTCAACAAGACAATGCAAAACCACATGCTGCACACATTACAAAGGCATGACTGCGGAAGGAGAGGGTACGGGTACTGGACTGGTCTGTCTGCAGTCCTGACCTGTCCCCAATAGAGAATGTGTGGAGAATTTTGAAACAAATCTGACAACGACGACCCTGTACTGTTGCACATCTTAAGACGTGTTTGCAGGAAGAATGGGACAAAATAAAACCTGAAGGAAAAAAAAAGAATGGGAACATTACAAAGTGGTAAATGGTTTACTGTCCCAAGTTTTTTTGGAATGTGTTGCAGGCCTGAAATGCAGGAATGGATGTTTATTAATAAATGAAATGAAGTTGAGCAGACAAAACATGAAATATCTCAGGATCATCCTAAGGTCTTCTATTGAAGTTTTGAAGAATGATTTATAACTGGTAAAGCAAGTAGATACTACGAGAAGCAAGATAAAAAAGTGTGGGGACAAGCTTCGACTTGTTCAGACACTAAATGAGCAAGAGAGACATGACAAGAATAACAGCAGTATTTATTATTAAGATTTATGTCGGTGTTTAAAAAAGCCTTTCAACAAATATACAGCAGCTTAAATGTCTAGTATAATTTCCTTCTGGCAAATTTTTTGAATTTACAACACACACATGGACAATATATTAATTTTAAATGCTACCGTATGTGAAAGATATACAATTGCTGCATTTTAAGAACAAGGTAAGAACAATAACTTCATATCCCAATCGCAAAGCCTTATTTTTTCCAGTGAATCCAGTTTGAAATACTGGCCAATCCCACATATTGTATTTATTCCCATGCTCATTCGTGTCTGCTCTTGTTGTAGAAAAGAGAAAGAGGGAAGATAAATCACGTTTTTGGTCTCGTTTTAGTGCTCAGCTCTTATAACTCTAGAGATGACGGCTTTATAAGGACCTCGGCCGGCACGGGACATGGTTTGCTTAGCCCCATGAACATTTAGCGTTTTATGAGGCAGCGCTGTAAGAATGTGATCGTTCCACCGAGACCAAAACCCTCAAACAGCAGGAGCGTGGTAGCATAGTTTATGTATCCCAGAGGAAGAAACCAATGTAGTAAAACACACATGCTAAGACTGCACACACAATCCAGCACATTCACGATAAAACAGACCTGTAACCAAAGTATTAGGGTTTAAGTACACAGAAATTAGACATAAAAAATTAAAAAGTGAACAAATTAACAAACACAGCAAAACAAAAGAGAGCTTGACTCTTGACTTTTTTGTTTTTATTATTTAACAGCATGTTTCCACTATTTAAAAGCTCAAAGGTAAGAATATGCCAAATATGATTTCAAAGCAACACCTCTTTATTAATTTAAGAGGTTAAATGAAAGATGCTTGAATTTTATGCCATTGTTTACAAAAAGTGGAAAGATTTTTCTCCTGAAAGTGTATGTCAAACATGGACAAAGCAGAAAACTAGTCATTTTTTAAAGGTCACTGCCTAGTATAGAAAGATATTTCACAGTAAGATTTTTAAACCTGAGGCCCATGGGCTGTTTGTGGCACTTTAGAAGCACTTTGTAGTTCTACAATTACTGACTGTAGTCCATCTGTTTCTCTACATACCTTTTTAGCTTGCTTTCACCCTGTTCTTTAATGGTCGGGACCACCACAGAGCAGGTATTATTTGGGTGGTGGATCATTCTCAGCACTGCAGTGACAAAGACATGACATGTAGATCAGACACAGCAGCGCTGCTGAAGTTTTTAAATACTGTGTCCACTCACTGTCCACTCTATTAGACACTCCTACTTAGTTGGTCCACCTTGTAGATGTAAAGTCAGAGACGATCGCTCATCTATTGCTGCTGTTTGAGTTGGTCATCTTCTAGACCTTCATCAGTGGTCACAGGACGCTGCCCACGGGGCGCTTTTGGCTGAATATTTTTGGTTGGTGGACTATTCTCAGTCCAGCAGTGACAGTGAGGTGTTTAAAAACTTCAGCAGCGCTGCTGTGCCTGATCCACTCATACCAGCACAACACACACTAACACACCACCACCATGTCATTGTCACTGCAGTGCTGAGAATGATCCACCACCCAAATAATACCTACTCTGTAGTGGTCCTGGGAGAGTCCTGACCATTGAAGGACAGCATGAAAGGGGGCTAACAAAGCATGCAGAGAAACAGATGGACTACAGTCATAGTTGTACAGCAGCCAACAAATATGGTGCAAACACGCTTATCAATATTCCCATATTCCAGAATGATAACAGCTCCAAAAACAGTCCTATACACCTTGATTGGTTTTATGATTACCAGAATAGAAACAATTCAAATACAAGAGTTTATGATTAAGCACTGTATAGGAAGGTCAGACTACAACATACACATATGAGACAAAACATTAGCCTAATATGCTTAATCATCAAAACAGCTCTGCCCAGGCTAGACATGGACTCCACAAGACATCTGAAGGAGTTCTGTGGTATCTGGTGCAAAGACATTACCAGCAAGTCATTTAACTTCTATACGTTGTGAGGTGGATCATCCTACAGTAAATACTGGTGCCATCTCTTCTGCACAGTGGTCCACTTGATTATGGAGAGAACAAAATTAGTTGGACCAGTAAGCCTTATTTCATTATTTCAATGTCTAGTTCCAGTGCTTGGTGATTTTGATGGTGTTTGCATGGGCACTTTGACTGGCCTGCAACCACACAGCTGAAAAATCTAAATAGATCTCATAAAGGGCTATTGGGAAATCCCACTCACTGTTTAAGAAAATTAAATTTAATTCTAGTAAAAAAATTTCGGCCTTTGATACACCTGACAGTTTTCTTCAATACACCATCATGGCTTTTGGTCTTCGAAACGCTCCTGCGACCTTTCAAAGGTTGCTCAATAACATTCTGGTCGGTCTTTCCAACTGTGAGGCATATCTTGATGACCTTGTTGTGTATAGTTCCACACATGTTCCAGCAGCTGTCAATTTATTTTAGATATACTTTGGTGGTTCTTGAATTCCTTCTCATTACTGGAATGGATTGAATTAAAGCAGTCAGACTATTGCCATGGGCACAAAGATGTCAACAGCCATAGTAAATCAATCACTAACCAGTAACTAGCAATTTAATTAGATTATAAAGTTAATTAGCATTATTATTTATGAAATTAATTATGAAAGTTGCTATAGTGTACGTATATGTTAATGCCTGGTGGATGGTGGACAAGAGTTAGAATGGGCACTTGGACTGGCCTGCAACCACACAGTTTAAAGTGTACCAGAAGTGTTTGATGCACTGTGTTGTAGCACAGTCATGTCATTATGAGTATATATGAGGGATCTCGTATATAAAAGTTTCCTCACTATTATATTTTGGTTAAAAGTGGTGAGGATGAGAGGAGCAGTGATTGGTCGTGTCTGAGAGACTGAGAGAAAGAGCTTATAGTCCGTATTTAGTGCCATATGATCTCCACCTCTTTGGACTGTTTAAAGAAGCTTTAGGGGGAAGAAGATTTTCATGTGATGGTGATGTGAAAGCAGCAGTGCATCAGTGGCTACACGCTCAACCAAAAACATTTTTTGCTAACAGCAGCAAAAATTGGTATGATGCTGGGAAAAATGCATCAGAAGGTGACTATGTAGAAAAGTGATGTCATTTGTTGTTTCGTATATACACCGACCCAACATAACATTATGACCACTGACAGGTAAAGTGAATAACACTGATTATCTTTTCATCACGGCACCTGTTAGTGGGTGGGATATATTAGGCAACAAGTGAACATTTTATCCTCAAACTTGATGTGTAAGAAGCAGGAAAAATGAGCAAGCGTAAGGATTTGAGCAAGTTGACAAGGGTGATTGTGATGGCTAGATGACTGGGTCATTGCCACTGATGTCAGTAACGCGTTACTTAGTAACGCGTTACTCTAATCTGACCAAATTTTTCAGTAACAACTAATCTAACGAGTTACTATTTCCAATCCAGTAATCAGATTAAAGTTACTTATCCAAGTTACTGTGCGTTACTATTTTTGCAACTCGGGGAGTGACGTCTGGCCTATGCAACAATTAAGTCACGAGCTGCGTCCGAAATCGCATACTTACAGAGTATGCACTAGATTGGAGGAAGTATCCACTACTCGGCCGGTAAAGAAGTACATACTTTCAGTACAGAAGTATGCAGTATGCACACAACACCGCTACGTACTACACGTGGGGACGTGATGACGTAATATCACCATAGTTACAGACTCATTACAAACCCCACTCGCCAAAATGTGGGATATTTATCGTCTTTTTGTTATTTATTTGTCTTTAAAAAAATTTTTTTTTTAAATCTTACTTACACTTGTGAACAGAGGACTCCGTTTTCCGCTATCTTTCTTGTTTCTTATTCCGTTTCAATCGCCTACGCAGCTCCAGTTGCATTACGGCAGCTGCTGAATGTAACTAATAAAGTAACTTGTAATCTAACTTAGTTACTTTTAAAATCAAGTAATCAATAAAGTAACTAAGTTACTTTTAAAATCAAGTAATCAATAAAGTAACTAAGTTACTTTTAAAATCAAGTAATCAATAAAGTAACTAAGTTACTTTTTAAAGGTAACTATGCCATCACTGGTCATCGCATCTCCAAAACTGCAGCTCTTGTGGGGTGTTCCCGGTCTGCAGTGGTCAGTATCTATCAAAAGCGGTCCAAGGTAGGAAAAGTGGTAAACCAGCGACAGGGTCATGGGCGGCCAAGGCTCATTGATGCACGTGGAGAGGCTGGCCCATCCAATTGCTGAAGAAGTTAATGCTGGTTCTGATAGGAAGGTGTCAGAATACACAGAGCATCGCAGTTGCAGGGTTATTTTGGCAGCAAATTGGGGGCCAACACAATATTAGGAAGGTGGTCATAATATTATGCCTGGTCGGTGTATAAGGGACAGTTGCAGAATTCATTACAATCCCAAGACTGCCATACTGGTCCCTTAACAGTATATGTATTCTTTACATCACTAATATTTGATTGTAATATTGGGCTCTCTCTCTCTCTCTCTCTCTCTCTCTCTCTCTCTCTCTCTCTCTCTCTCTCTCTCTCTCTCTCTCACATACACACACACACACACATTTCCTTGTACAGTAGCTACAAAGCAGCTGAGACAGCAGAAAGAGTTGAAGGAAGAAAAGAGGACATTTGAAACACAATGGACACCATGCTGGGTGCAGTTGTCACAGAGCCCTTTATCAAACACAGTCTTTGGCTTCACTTCCTGAGCCTTGTGCTGGATCTACTGATTTCTCTCTGTAGGGAGACTTCAAGACACCACAGAAAATGTGGATTGGCCAGAAAAACTTGAAGTAACATTAAGTACAGATTGTGGAGTGTTTCTTGAACTAAGACAAGCAAAAAGCAGGAATTTCCTAAAATAATTATATATATTGTCTAAGGATCAGGCATAACATTATAACCACCTTCCTAATATTGTGTTGGTTCCCCTTTTGCTGTCAAAACAGCCCTGACCCGTCGAGGCATAGACTCCACTAGACCTCTGAAGATGTGCTGTGGTATCTGCCACCAAGATGCAAGCAGCAGATCCTTTAACTCCTGTAAGTTGTGAGGTGGGGCCTTCATGGATCGGACTTGTTTGTCCAGCACATCCCACAGATGCTCGATTGGATTGAGATCTGGGGAACTTGGAGGCCAAGTCAACACCTCAAACTCGTTATTGTGCTCCTCAAACCATTCCTGAACCATTTTTGCTATGTGGCAGGGTGCATCATCCTGCTGAAAGAGGCCACAGCCATCAGGGAATACCGTTTCCATGAAAGGGTTTACATGGTCTGCAACAATGCTTAGGTAGGTGGTACGTGTCAAAGTAACATCCACATGGATGGCAGGACCCAGGGTTTTCCAGCACAACATTGCCCAAAGCATCACACTGCTTCTTCCCATAGTGCATCCTGGTGCCATGTGTTCCCCAGGTAAGTGATGCACACGCACCCGGCCATCCACGTGATGTAAAAGAAAACCTGATTCATCAGACCAGGCCTTTCTTCCATTGCTCCGTGGTCCAGTTCCGATGCTCACATGCCCATTGTTGGCGCTTTTGGCGGTGGACAGGGGTCAGCATGGGCACCCTGACTAGTCTGTGGCTATACAGCTCCATACGCAACAAACTGCGATGCACTGTGTATTCTGACACCTTTCTATCAGAACCAGCATTAACTTCTTCAGCAGTTTGAGCTACAGTAGCTCGTCTGTTGGATCAGACCACACGGGCCAGCCTTCGCTTTCCACGTACATCAGTGAGTCTTGGCTGCCCATGACCCTATCACCGGTTTACCACTGTTCCTTCCTTGGACCACTTTTGATAGATACTGACCACTGCAGACCAGGAACACACCACAAGAGCTGCAGTTTTGGAGATGCTCTGACCCAGTCATCTAGCCATCACAATTTGACCCTTGTCAAACTCGCTCAAATCCTTATGCTTGGCCATTTTTCCTGCTTCTAAAACATCAACTTTGAGGATAAAATGTTCACTTGATGCCTAATATATCCCACCCACTAACCGGTGCCATGTTAAAGAGATAATCAGTGTAATTCACTTCACCTGTCAGTGCTCATAATGTTATGCCGAGTTGGTTTATGTATTCGAAACATATGATAAATTGTAAATGAACTTGTACTTAGTTGTCTGTAATGATTCCCCCCTAATCTGCCCTGGTTCTAACCTACTGTAAGTCCTTTGCAGGGCACCACACACACACCAGTTCACTCACTCAATAACGTATAGATATTTAAGATTGGCTAGGGCTAAGGTTTGAACCCAAGTCCCTTACAGTACTGGCTAGATTGTAACCCTAGGGATCAAGAGAAGAAAACAACTAAATTGCTGGAAAGGATTAAAATCTCTATGGTGCTTTATAGTGCTTGAATGATATGATTGAAAATAAAAAAAATAAAAATAAATAAATGTGTGCTTAAGGTGGGAAAACAGTAGAAATACATTTCAAGCTGTGTACACTACTCGCTCTGAGTGCTAAAAAACAAGTGAGCAGCACAGGCCTTGTTAAAAAAAGCATATATTTCCTTCTGACAAATGAACCTACAGGATGTACGTGGCATATTAACTCTTCAAACATAAAAATAATAGTGTTAAGTAACCTTCTTACCAGTGATAACACTGTAAATAAAGGTTAAACCTGTTATGCGTGGATGCATTCCTTTTTATGTGTTAAATGGTCTTAGAAATTAGAGGAGAAACATATTATGCTAAAGGGGGCCCTATAAAATGCTAATGGAATGAAAGTATGTAGCCCTACTCAGCTATTACAGAAGCGATACATTTTAATGGTCTGAAAAGGAAGAAGAAACAGCACCTCCCAGAACAAATAACTTCATGCTAAATGGTAATGCTATGAAGATATATAGCCTGGCTCTAAAAGCAAAGCTGCTAACATGTTAACATCTTATTTCCCGGAATGATAAATCACAATTAGCCTGAGGCGAAAGATTTACAAGCTAAAGATGTAGCCTTATTATTCTAGGATTATTATTATTAAGGACACAAATGATTTACCACAAACAGCCATTAACACACAAGAAAAAGAGTTCAGTCTTTCATCACAATAAGCTATCAAAAGCTTTATGTGTTGGAATGCTGGCCCTCTTTGTTCTTCCAATGCATTTCAGAAAAAAATATTCTTATTTCTTTGTGGCACTGGGTATGAGGCTGGTGGGAAAATATGCCTGTGACCACTGATAAAGGTCTAGAAGATGACCAACTCAAACAGCAGCAATCAATGAGCGATTGTCTCTGACTTTACATCTACAAGGTGGACCAAGTAGGTAGGAGTGTCTAATAGAGTGGACAGTGAGTGGACACAGTACTTAAAAACTCCAGCAGAGCTGCTGTGTCTGATCTACTCATACCAGCACAACACACACTAACACACCACCACCATGTCAGTGTCACTGCAGTGCTGAGAATGATCCACTATCCAAATAATACCTACTCTGTAGTGGTCCTGACCATTGAAGAACAGCATGTAGAGAAACAGCCTTATTAGCCTTATTATTCTAGGATTATTATTAATAAGGACACAAATGATTTACCACAAACAACCATTAACACACAAGCTTTACGTGTTGGAATGCTGGCCCTCTTTGTTCTTCCAGTGCATTTTAGAAAAAAAAAAATTCCTATTTCTTTTTAGCTGTGAAAATATGTGTTTTGTGGCACTGGGTATGAGGCTGGTGGGAAAATATGCCTGTGTGTGTGTGTGTGTTTGTGTGTATGCATGTAGGTTAAAAAAAGAAAAAAAAAACGAGGCGGCGGAACTCAATCAAGGCTGGGTTGCGCGGGTTCAGGGTAGCAATACAGCGGTGGTGCGGTGCTGAAAAATCTGAGGTGACAGTTCATTTTCGCTGCTGACAGTATTTGTCGCTCTCACTCGCCTGCTCCCATGCTGCTCGCCCTGCCAACAGTAAGTGCACCGCCAACCATTATTGTGACAGCAGAGGAGAGGCGGGACCTTATCTCATGACAGCGCTCTGCGGGGACCAATTGGCTGAGCCGCACTCACATGCCGGACAGGGTTTAGGACTTATCGTGCTGCCAACGACATTTGATTGTTTGGAGCAGGTGAGGTTGACAGGGCTGAGTTGTACTTATTGGTCAACAAGCACCATGCAGTACTACGGTTCTAACATGAACATGCTTTATGAGAACACATACAGTATGGCACATAAGTTTTGTAGGTTCTAATTTGATTGATCCCCTGATGGGTGTTAAATTAAAGGGAAAAAAATCCACGTTTTGTGGCAGGTATACAATTGCTAACCAGGTCCAGATAACCTCGGTTTTAAATTAACGCTGAATTATTTTTAGAGACTAAGTGAATATGTGGCATACACCAAGAGAACAGTGCTTACCTGCATGCCTGACCTGGTTTGGATTTATTTAAAGCAGGGTATGTTAATCAGGCAAAGGGTTCCTGTGAACCTCCAGGGGTTTGTGGTAGCATTGCAGGGGGTTTGTGAGATTGTAATGGAAATTTCATCACAATATCATGTAACATAAACATAGAATTAATATTAAATATTAATATTACTAAAATGATGAACGCTAGCCTACTCAAAAGCCAAAAGAGATTTTAAAACCCATGCCTTAAAGAAAAGTACAATCAGGTGTTTTGTACTGAGATGTCCTGATGGGAGTAGTCTCTTTCAGAATGACAGTTTAATCTAAATGCCAATGTCACTTAATGATGAACCTGAAAAATCATGTTATGACTCTTGATTCCACTTTGATACAAGGCCGCTGCCAAGAATTGAACATTGGATGGGGGTAAATGTGTGAGGGGGGTCTTAAATTCAAAAACTTCCCTAAAAATTAGACTAAGACTAAGAATAGTCTACCAACCAAAAATATCCCGCCAACAGCGCCCCATAGGCAGCGTCCTGTGACCACTGATGAAGGTTTAGAAGATGACCAACTCAAACAGCAGCAATAGATAAGTGATCGTCTCTGACTTTACATCTACAAGGTGGACACACTAGGTATGAGTGTCTAATAGAGTGGACAGTGAGTGGACATGGTGTTTAAGAACTCCAGCAGCGCTGCTGTGTCTGATCCACTCATACCAGCACAACACACACTAACACACCGCCACCATGTCAGTGTCACTGCAGTGCTGAGAATGATCCACCACCTAAATCATACCTGCTCTGTAGTGGTCCTGGGAGAGTCCTGACCGTTGAAGAATAGCATGAAAGGGGGTTAACAAAGCATGCAGAGAAACAAATGGACTACAGTCAGTAATTGTAGAACTACAAGGTATGGCTTTCTTTTTATTATTTTTATTACAATTCCAGAATCTATGCCAAGGCACTCTGAAGCTGTATGGACATTTGTGGTGGCCTAGGACCTTATGTCTACATTTAGACATGTTTAAGAATCTAAGTGGTATTCAGATCATTACGTGGCGCTGCCATAACTGTATTAAATGTGCCAAGACAGTCACAAAGACTTCCTAATCCGTATTTAGTAAAATAATGCGCCTGATCCACACCCTGAATAGAACTATCAAATCACTGATGGCACAGACGATGCAATGTCTCATGAGTAATTTTACAAAATAACTCAGAATAGATAATGCTCGCACTCTTTCTTCTTCTGTTTACACATTCTTTTCTCTCTCTCTCTCTCTCTCTCTCTCTCTCTCTCTCTCTCTCTCTGTCTCGTTTCCTATCTATCTCCCTCTCACTGACTCCAGGCCGGTCCGGTGGAGTGACACCTCAGTAAACAAGAGCCGACTGGTGTCAGCGTGGCAACGAATGGCCCTTAATTTGCATGCTAATTGTGCGATGGCTGTTGGATGATTGTTTTGGGCTGGATCAATTCTGAGAAGAACCTTAGGATTGCACCCAATTATATGAAACATACTCCTAGAGAAATGTGCCTGCCAGGAGGTTCATATATGAAAAATGTTCATAAAAAATTATATAGAGCTTGTCAGCAGAAATGCATGCTGATAATACAAGCTGGATAGGAAGAAACTCAAACCAGACAAAAACATCACTGTAAAAAATGTAGGTTTGTCATAAAATTGTAAACTGCTTAGCTTTAAACAGTAATAAACCATTTGATTCCTTTTTTGCATATATTTTAACTTAAAAGGGCAGCATCTTAAATGGATCTGCTTTTGCTATGAGTATAATGTTTCTGATCCACATTTTTCCACCTGCCTGGGTATCATATGCATGAACACCTTCTATACCTTCTATATGCTCTAGTTCCTGTATTGGAGATGCATGGTCAGTCTCGAAGATCATCAAGCTTTGCCTCACTAAGGCTTCACGTTCATTTCTTATGGGACACAATAGCCAGACCATCCATCCATTGTGGTCAATATGTCATTAGCTGTGTCCTTCGAATCCGCAGTCCAATATACGAGTAAGCGCTCCAGAAAAACACACCATGATCACGAACTAAACAATCTTTACTGATCTCAGATCAGTTCCCTTAGTGCATTTGATTATTCTAGAGGCTGGACTGAACAGACATTTGATTTGTATTAAATTAAAACCTATAGAACAACATAATATCTGATGTTTAATTTTATTACCTCTTTTTTAGACCATATTTCCTTTCTATAACACCAGTCTAGCATACTGGTGTTACACATACTTTATTATGTAGCCATGCTGTTTTACAATATGCAGAATGTGGCTTGGCATTAATAAAAATGAGCTTTAAATTTTTATCTGGTGCCCCACAGGTGACATAATTCCTCAGACTGTATAACAACCCTATACCAGGACAGGCTGATATTTACTAGTGTTTTTGCCCTTTATGCACAGAGATTAGTCTGTTTGTCCTTAATCGTTTAATTATATCTTAATATATCATTATTTTAATGATGCTATGTACTGTATAGGGTAAAATACCCCCAAATCGTTAAAATCCTTGTTTGCAGAATGTGGCTTGGCATTAATAAAAATGAGCTAAATACAGTATGTTGATCTAAATTTTCATCTGGCACCCCACAAGATACACAATTCCTCAGACTGTATAACAACCCTAAACCAAGACAGGCTGATATATACTGGTGGTTTTTGCCCTTTATGCACAGAGATTAGTCTGTTCGTCCTTAATCATTTAATTATATCTTAAATTATCATTATTTAATGAACATGAAGTAAATATGTTGCTTTAAATTTTTATCTGGCGCCCCACAAGTTACACAATTCCTCAGACTGCATAACAACCCTATACCAAGACAGGCTGATATTTACTAGAGTTTTTTGCCCTTTATGCAGACTAATATCTTAAAATATCATTATTTTAATGATGACATGCACTGTAAAAGGTAAAATACCCCCAAATCTTTAAAATCCTTGTTTGCAGAATGTGGCTTGGCATTAATAAACATGAAATAAATATGTTGCGGTAAATTTTTATCTGGTGCCCCACAAGTTACACAGTTCCTCAGACTGTATAACAACCCTATACCAAGACAGGCTGAAATTTACTGGTATTACCCCAAACCTTTTAAATCCTTGTTTACAGAAATGCCCATTTTAAGTATTTTTTTAATTGTATTGCAGAACGTTGGTAGAATAAAACATTCCATATCATGACTTTGCACTGTTTTTGTTTAGATGTGTGTTAAAGCAGATTTACAAACCATCACTTTTGTTTTATTTTTACATAGTGTCCATACAATTCTTGATTTTTTTCATTTCCTGCAGTAAACATTTCACTCAAATACCAGTAGACAACAGTCAACCTGCAATAACAGTTCATAAAACCATCCCAGATGCCTCCTAGGTGCCAGAACAGAAAAGAGACCTGATGCTTGTCTTCCTTGAGTCCTGAGGGGTGGATCAAGTCGATTAAGGCTTGCGAATTAAAGTCTATAGGATACAATTTGGGATTTAGAAAGTGCTTGCAGGCTGGTGGGGGCTGCTAATATTTTTGACTTTGTTGGAAGCCTCATTGTTTTACATTTGCTGTGGGCAGGTTAGGGAAGCCAATAAAAGGATGAAAGCAGTGAGGTGATATGGCAGTGCTTGGGCAGACTAAAAACCGGGCATGTGGCTGCATTTTAAATGAGTTGCTGAAGTTGGATGGATAATATGAAAAAAAAGGTGCCAGGAGGCAGGAATACAGACTGCTTTTTAAGCATAAATTATAATCTTGAATTTAAAACTGTATATATTTAATTGATGTAGTGAATTAAAAATCTAAGCCTTATGGATGGGTGGATATTCTAACCTTGTTTTCTATCCTTTGGTTTGTCCTTTCTTTCTTTATGTGCACACACACATACACACATGTAATTTGCAGGTCGGGACCTGCCGCATCGTTGCCATGGAAACCCCTGTAATGTCGACTGCAAGCCTTTTCAAAGTCCCTTCATCCTGTGTTCTCTGTTTCCTCTTCTTCCTATCTCTTCATCCTTACTCTCCTACTCTGCATTGATTGTTTTTTCCACAATTACTCTTTATATTATATATAAAACAATCTTGTTTTGTCTCTTTGGACAGATTTACACCGCCTCGAAGGTGACACCATTAAGAAAATCTAATATGCACCCATTTTCACTCCAGATTATCCTCACTTGGCTCCACCGTACTTATCACTCCACCATCTTGGCTCAGCACTTCCCTCCATCCAGTCTGTTACACGGCCTTTGTCCCACATGATGTCGGAGTCAGTGACAGCACTCTAAAGCTCAGGCTGCTGAGCTGAGACTGATGAAAGAGAGAGAGAGAGGGTACGGGGGGAGAACAGAAAGCGATAGAGAGAGCAGTCGTGCACTGTGGTCCAGGCACTCCTCTAAACGTCACGGTTACTCAGTGCTTCAGTCACCCTGCTTCTAACAGCTGATTCGGTGTCAGTTCTTGTCATCCTGTAGCCCGGCCTACATTTTAGCCATCACCGGCTAAGCACTGACAGCTGGACACAAAGCAATTTTACTTTGCGTTATATTGAAGTTGATTGGTGAGCGAAACCTTTTGCAGCAGAAAAACATCAAATGACAGAGTTCCAGTCATATGCCTACTGCTTGATTTTGGGTCACCCCCATACAGTTACAGACTCTGGTAATAAAATGACAGACTTGTAATAAAAAATATCCTTTTTTCTAAAGGCCCCCTTTCAAGAAGCAAGCACTTACAGCATATGGAACTGGACCCAGTCATCTTGTTCATTTTAATGATGAGATCGCGAAAGTGCAGCTCTGCATGTCCTTAAATGGTGAAAATCTCAGACATGCAATGCAAACAGCCATATGAGAAGCTGCATTTAAAAACTAGAAAAAAGCTTTACACAAATGTGTTCAAGGTAAATCATGGCATTATTTGTCAGTTCCAGAAGAATTCTAGCTTACAAACAGTAGGCAGAGGTAGTTTTCACATAAGGAAGCTACTAAAACTGTAGGAGGGCTCAGTGGGTAGCACTTTTGCCTCACAGCAAGAAGGTCCTGGGTTTGATCCCAAGGTCAATGGTGCGGTCCAAGTCCTTTCTGTGCGGAGTTTGCATGTTCTCCCCCTGTCTGCGTGGGTTTCTTCTGGGAGCTCCAGTTTCCTCCCACAGTCCAAAAACATGCAGTCAGGTTAATTGGAGAAACTGAATTGCCCTATAGGTGAATGGGTGTGTGTATGTGTGTGTGTGTGTATATGTGTCTGCCCCCCCCCCCCCCCCCCCGTGACCCTGATTGGATAAGCGGCTAAGAAAGTGAGTGAGTGGAACTGTAGTCCTTTGGATACACATTGTAACTAGTTACACTGGTGCTTCACATCAGTGGCATTGTGTCCTTGTTTTTATGCTATGTAATGCTTCAGTCTTTGCAAGTATGCTTGTGAGTCGTGACTCACCCCATGCCACACCTAGAATTGTAAGAGAATTGTCAATCAGACCATGTCTTAATGCAAGTTGCAAATAATTTAGGTCATCATCAACTACTGTACCTGTATTGTAAACTGTATTGTAAAAAGATTGTAAAAAGTCTCAGTCTTATGTCTTAGAACAAAGCTGTTCTTTGTAGAATACTGTGCTGGACCTTTAAGCCCTTAGTTGGCATTTTATGAAGGCATCGTGGTCGAGTACAAAATCGCCCATTTTTTAGCTTGTTGTCAGGAAAAACGGACATTAAGTTCTCTATGCCAAAAACAAAGGACCATCCAGCCTGATATGAGCGAAAGGTGCTATAGCCAACATCTGTCAGAGTATGGGCTTCCATCAGTGCCCAGTGCATGGGTGAATTGCATCACAAATGAAAAATAGCTTTACAAGAATGTGTTCAAGGTAGATCATGCCATTATTTGTCAGTTCTAGAAGAATTCTAGCTTACAAACAGTAGACAGAGGTAGTTTTCACATAAGGAGTCTTTACTTTAATTTACTTTAATTAAAAGTAAACATCTGTCATAGTATGGGCTTGCATCAGTGCCTAATGCATGGGTGACCTGCATGAGTGTGAACGTACCATTGACGTGGAGGTGTATATTGGTATTTTGAGGATTTTTTATGATTTGGAGACATGTGCTGATATCAGTGCAGCAAGACAATGCCAGGCCTCAATCTGCACAAGCTACAACAGTGTGGCTTTGTAGACAGAAAGGATGTGCTTCGACGGCACGCCTGCAGTCCGGATCTGTCTCCTATAGAAAATGTATGACGCATCATGAAGAGTAGAGTCAGACAATGGTGACTACAAACTGCTGAACAGCTGAGTTCTTGTATCAAGCAGGAGTGGACAAAAATCCACTTGCAAACCTGCAATAATTAACATCCCCAGTTCCCAACTAATAAAAGTGTAATTAATAGGTAAGGTGATGTAACCCAGTGGTAAACATGCCTCCAACGCAACTTTTTTAATGTGTTGCAGGCGCGAACAAATCCTGGATTCTTGTTTTTACTACATTTTACACAATCTCCCAACTCAGGGTGCCCTAGAAATTTTTAACCATGAAAGTCTGGCTGCTAGGATTGGCTACTGAGCAACTAAAACTCACCCCTCATCTAAAACCACTGAAGGGGGTTTAAAATGTGTGGTTGTGGGAACAGAGGCAGTATCTTTTACAGCCATCCCAAGCAAATAATCTCTCTAAGGATCTATTAAAAATCATGTGGATAATTTTTAGCCAATTGCAGGCTTCTCAGTATTGATACAATGATCTTTACCTGATTTTATTAAATAATTCATTTTTTTAATGAAATAGCTGAACATAATTACTATGTTTATCAATGACCAGCCATTCATTTAAACCGATCAGCCATAACATTAAAACCACCTCCTTGTTTCTACACTCACTACACTCATTTTATCAGCTCCACTTACCATATAGGAGCACTCTGTTTCTCTGCATGCTTTGTTACCCCCCTTTCATGCTATTTTTCAATGGTCAGGACCACTACAGAGTAGGTATTATTTGGGTGGTGGTGGTGTGTTAGTGTGTGTTATGCTGGTATGAGAGGATCAGACACAGCAGCGCTGCTGGAATTTTTAAACACCTCACTGTCACTGCTGGACTGAGAATAGTCCACCAACCAAAAATATAACCAGACAACAGCGCCCCATGGGCAGCGTCCTGTGACCACCGATGACGGTCTAGAAGATGACCAACTCAAACAGCAGCAATAGATGAGCGATCGTCTCTGACTTTCCATCTACAGGGTGGACCAACTAGGTAGAAGTGTCTAATAGAGTGGACAGTGAGTGGACAGTGAGTGTATTTAAAAACTCCAGCAGCGCTGCTGTGTCTGATCCACTCATACCAGCACAACACACACTAACACACCACCACCATGTCAGTGTCACTGCAGTGCTGAGAATGATCCACCACCTATATAATACCTACTCTGTGGTGGTCCTGTGGCGGTCCTGACCATTGAAGAACAGCATTTAAGGGGGGTAACAAAGCATGCAGAGAAACAGATGGACTACAGTCAGTAATTGTAGAACTACAAAGTGCTTCTATATGGAAATATATATATATACAGTGTATCACAAAAGTGAGTACACCCCTCACATTTCTGCAAATATTTCATTATATCTTTTCATGGGACAACACTATAGACATGAAACTTGGATATAACTTAGAGTAGTCAGTGTACAGCTTGTATAGCAGTGTAGATTTACTGTCTTCTGAAAATAACTCAACACACAGCCATTAATGTCTAAATAGCTGGCAACATAAGTGAGTACACCCCACAGTGAACATGTCCAAATTGTGCCCAAATGTGTCGTTGTCCCTCCCTGGTGTCATGTGTCAAGGTCCCAGGTGTAAATGGGGAGCAGGGCTGTTAAATTTGGTGTTTTGGGTACAATTCTCTCATACTGGCCACTGGATATTCAACATGGCACCTCATGGCAAAGAACTCTCTGAGGATGTGAGAAATAGAATTGTTGCTCTCCACAAAGATGGCCTGGGCTATAAGAAGATTGCTAACACCCTGAAACTGAGCTACAGCATGGTGGCCAAGGTCATACAGCGGTTTTCCAGGACAAGTTCCACTCGGAACAGGCTTCGCTAGGGTCGACCAAAGAAGTTGAGTCCACGTGTTCGGCGTCATATCCAGAGGTTGGCTTTAAAAAATAGACACATGAGTGCTGCCAGCATTGCTGCAGAGGTTGAAGACGTGGGAGGTCAGCCTGTCAGTGCTCAGACCATACGCCGCACACTGCATCAACTCGGTCTGCTTGGTCGTCATCCCAGAAGGAAGCTGACGCACAAGAAAGCCCGCAAACAGTTTGCTGAAGACAAGCAGTCCAAGAACATGGATTACTGGAATGCCCTGTGGTCTGACGAGACCAAGATAAACTTGTTTGGCTCAGATGGTGTCCAGCATGTGTGGCGGCGCCCTGGTGAGAAGTACCAAGACAACTGTATCTTGCCTACAGTCAAGCATGGTGGTGGTAGCATCATGGTCTTGGGCTGCATGAGTGTTGCTGGCACTGGGGAGCTGCAGTTCATTGAGGGAAACATGAATTCCAACATGTACTGTGACATTCTGAAACAGAGCATGATCCCCTCCCTTCGAAAACTCATGGCAGTTTTCCAACAGGATAACGACCCCAAACACAACCTCCAAGATGACAACTGCCTTGCTGAGGAAGCTGAAGGTAAAGGTGATGGACTAAACCCAATTGAGCACCTGTGGCGCATCCTCAAGTGGAAGGTGGAGGAGTTCAAGGTGTCTAACATCCACCAGCTTCGTGATGTCATCATGGAGGAGTGGAAGAGGATTCCAGTAGCAACCTGTGCAGCTCTGGTGAATTCCATGCCCAGGAGGGTTAAGGCAGTGCTGGATAATAATGGTGGTCACACAAGATATTGACACTTTGGGCACAATTTGGACATGTTCACTGTGGGGTGTACTCACTTATGTTGCCAGCTACAGTATTTAGACATTAATGGCTGTGTGTTGAGTTATTTTCAGAAGACAGTAAATCTACACTGCTATACAACACTTTAAGCCCGGATAAGTTCAATCTACTTAAAAAATTTGAGAAAACCGGTTGCCTTAAAAAAGTTAAGTAATGTATAATGAAAACTTGAGTTAGCATAACTTAAAACATTAAGTTATTACACCTAAAAGGCAAGTTGATTAAACTTTCTTTTTTTTGTTATACCAACTGCTTTTCCCAATAATTCTACTTATTATCTTGAGCTCAATGGAAAAAACTATTGATTTCTTCTTAGTTTTCATGTTAATCACATGTTAAATATGAATTACAAATGTTTATAGAAAAACAGACACAATTATAAAATTATTTTTCTTTATTTCACTTCAGAAGTATTTACTTAAAATACATGTCAAGAAAACATCTTTAAAACTGTACAAACTGTATATAAAGTTCTGATGAAACACAAACAGCTCCTCACAGTAACCATGAACCTGTAAAACAACATAAAGAAATAAGAAACAGAAGTATTAAAATCAACATTAACAGCATTAATTTAAGGATTAAAATAAAGCAAGCCAGCACACTCTTTGCTTCGTATGAAGGCTAGCATGCTAACATGGTAGCATGTAGCCTAAATACGGCAAATAAAGCAGCGCTTTTTGATTATTTATTTAGTGTCAACATTAAGATCATTTATTTTAAACAAAATTGTTAAGTAAAGTACAACACTTACCAAAATTAGACGGAAGATGAAAAAGCCCCATCAGACTGCTGTACATGCTACTCAAAAATAGCATAATGAGGAAGAAAATGTTTGTCCATTTAGTTTAATAAAGGTTCCACTTCACAAAAGACATTTCAGTAAGACAAGTTTACTTGCAAAAGTAAAAGTTTACTTACTGCAAAAAGCCTTAAATGAAAGGTAAAAAGTAATTTGCAACAACAGGTTACAAAAGTTAAAACAAATGGCTGCCTGATTCACCAACAGCAAGCTGAAAAAAGGCAGACTTACATGTAAATGGTGGGCGTTTTTCTGTTTTATTATCTTAACTTAACTTTTTTAAGGTAATCTGATAGAAAAGTAATTTTTTTTGTTTAGTAAACTTAAATCTTTTAGCACATTTAAATGTGTACTCAAATTAGTACAATGTACTCTGCATTTTATAGTAGAGCATAAAAACTTAAATAATTTATGTATGTTGTACTAAAAATGTTTGATTAAATATAAAGTCCGGGCTAACAGTGAAGTTGTACACTGACTACTCTAAGTTATATCCAAGTTTCATGTCTATAGTGTTGTCCCATGAAAAGATATAATGAAATATTTGCAGAAATGTGAGGGGTGTACTTACTTTTGTGATACACTGTATATTCAAACATGAAGAGAGGCAGAACAAAGAAGAAATATGAAAAGACAATAGGAGTAAAAAGATTAAAGCAGGAAGGGAAAGACAGGAACTAGGAAAAAAACAAAAAACCCTGGAAGGAACAGAAATGTAAGATAAAGCAGGAAAGAAGCAGATAGAAGAAGTGGAACGAAGTGAGAGAGGTTGAGATATAGAGCAAGAACATGAAAGAAAGAATGGCTAGCCTGTAATGTCTTGCGTCTCCCCACAATCGAATTCTCACCGCTCTGTCGCACCGGGAGCGCTAATTGACAGGCAACCACTTAAGTCTTAATTTTCTTTTAAGATTGCGGTGTTAAAAGAAAGAGAGAGGGGGCAAAGGAAAGAAGGTACAGACAGGGAATTCTAATAAGAGAGGCATCGCGACTGAGAGGGGCCATTACATGTGATCTCAATTCCGTTCTCCTCTGTAGACACCAGAGGCTCGAAGCTTTAATGGCTTAGCCAGTGGACAGAGAGAGCATGTCACAGCTAACTGCCCTGCCTGGGGACGACGATCGGATTTAACAGAAGACTAGATCCAATGAGTCAGGCTTAGCACGGGTCCCATCAAACCCCGGAAGAGTCAGAAGCGGTTTGTGGGTGGAATGCAATAAGGGCCCCGGGAGGAAGCTGACAACTTTAACAGGATAAGTTTAAATTAGGCTCAAGAGGAGGGTTAACCATTACTCAAGGTTTTAAGAACACAAGTAGGCCTAAAGTCAAGTCCACAGTTCATGTTTAAAGGTAAAAACTGAGATTAACTAAAGCATAGAACATATCCGACTTGGGACTAAGAGTAAAGCATATGACTCCCTCATAGATTAGTCCGGGTGGGCTAGACTTTTTGGTTTTAGTTTATAATTCACTATTGTAATATTTATTTACAACCAGTTTGAACCCAAGATATTTCATGTTTTGCCTGCTCAACTTCATTTCATTTGTTAATATACCTCCACTCCTGCATTTCAGGTCTGCAACACATTCTAAAAACAATTGGGACGGGGGCAATTTAGAGTCTTTGTTAAGCAAAGATGGTCAGAGGATCTCCAGTTTGTCAACAAATACATGAAAATATTACTAGATGTTTACATACAATGTACCTCAAAGAAAGATTGGAAGGGATTTGCATATTTCTCCCTCTACAGTGCATAATATCATTAAAAAATTCAAGAAATTGGGAGGACTTTCACTGCGTACAGGCCAAGGGCGCAAGCTTAAGCTCAGACAGCACTGCATCAAGAACCGCCACTCAACAATAGCTGATATAACCACATGGGTGAGGGATTACTTTGGCAAACCTTTGTCAAGCACTACAACACAGAGTTACATGCACAAATGCCACTTAAAACTCTACTGTGCAAAAAAGAAGCCTTATGTTAACTATGTCCAGAAGCGGCATCGACTCTGGGGCATCTAGGATGGACCATCACACAGTGGAAACATGTATTGTGATTAGATGAATCAGCATTCCAGATTTTTTTTTTTGGAAAAAATGTACACCGTGTGCTCTGGACCAAATACAAAAAGGACCATCTATCCTGTTATCAGTAACAAGTCCAAAAGCCAGGGTCTGTCATGGTATGAGTCTGTGTCAGTGCCCTTGACAAAGTTAATTTACACGTCTGTGATGGCAGCATTAATGCAGAAATGTACATTGAGATCTTAGAGCAACATATGCTGCCTTCAAGACGACATCCATACATTGTTCATCAAGACAATGCAAAACCACCTACTGCACACATTAAAAAGGGATGGCTGCGGAAGCAGAGGGTACGGGTACTAAACTGGCCTGCCAGAGAGAATGTGTTAAAAACTTTGAAACAGGAATGCTAAAATAACAAACCTGTACTGTTGCACATGTTAAGACATGTTTGCAAGAAGAATGATACAATGAGCCAGAGTTGCAAGAATGTGTGTATATTAACAAATACAATGACGTTGACCAGACAAAACATGAAATATCTTGGGTTCATACTGTCTGCAATTAAGTAAAAGTAAATGTAAGAAACACTGCATATTTATTATTTGCAGTGTCCTTACTGTGCTAAGATTTGGGAAAACAAATGGTATTAAAATAGATTGACGCCTGTATGATCCTTTAGCTATAACAACAGCCACTCTTCTAAGAATGCTTCTGACAAGACTATGGGAATGGCTGGGCACTTATATTCATCAAGAAATCCTCAGTTGATGTTCCAATTCAGTCCAAAGCTGTTCAAGTGGCTGAATTTAGGGCTCTGTGCAGGTCACTGGAGTGTCTTTAAACCAAGATTTTCTTTATGTCTTTACAGACCTTGCTTTGTGCATCAGGGTACAGTAGTGATGGGACAGGAAAGGGTCTACCCTAAATTGTTGCTGCAAAGGTGAAAGTGTATAATTTGTTTTACATAATTGATTTATTACACGTTAGCATGTTTTATAAATATAATAACTATATTACATTATATAGATATACACTGATCAGCCATAACATTAAAACCACCTCCTTGTTTCTACACTCACTATCCATTTTATCAGCTCCACTTACCATATAAAAGCACTTTGTAGTTTGTCTATCTGTTTGTCTGCATGCTTTCCTAGCCCCCTTTCATGCTGTTCTTCATTGGTCAGGACCCCCACAGGACCACTACAGAGTAGGTATTATTTGGATGGTGGGTCACTGCAGTCACATTGACATGTTGTCCTGGTATGAATGGATAAGACACAGCAATGCTCATGGAGTTTTTAAACACCTCACTGTCACTGCTGGACTGAGAATAGTCCACCAACCAAAAATATCCAGCCAATAGCACCCCGTGGGCAGCATCCTGTGACCACTGATGAAGGTCTAGAAGATGACCAACTCAAACAGCAGCAATAGATGAGCGATCGTCTCTGACTTTTCATCTACAAGGTGGACTAACTAGGTAGGAGTGTCTAATAGAGTGGACAGTGAGTGGACACGGTATTTAAAAACTCCAGCAGCGCTGCTGTGTCTGATCCATTCATACCAGCACAACACACACTAACACACCACCACCATGTCAGTGTCACTGCAGTCCTGAGAATCACCCACCACCTAAATAATACCTGCTCTGTGGTGGTCCTGTGAGGGTCCTGACCATTGAAGAACAGGGTGAAAGGGGGCTAACAAAGCATGCAGAGAAACAGATGGACTACAGTCAGTAATTGTAGTACTACAAATTTCTTCTATATGGTAAGTGGAGCTGATAAAATGGACAGGGTTTTAATGTTATGGCCCCACCAGATTCACTACTATATTCCTAGTCTTTTTGCACTTTCCATACTTATCTTGCCAACCCTTGACAATGTCATTTCTCATTCCAAGAAACATTCACTCAAAGACTCATACTGCATCTGACATGTTGGAATGTGTGCATAGCTTGGTGTTGCGTGTTTATTATAATGTAACCTGACTTTAGCATGTGTATGCTATTTGGGCAGCAGGTTCCAATGTTGCCTGTACAGTGCATATGATTTCTATTTAAACTTTAACAAGGTATGTGTTACACATTAGGATCAGTAGCTGTGCTAGTCAGTTTATTGCCAGAAAAATATTCCTCAGTTCTCAGTTACACACACAGGAGTGAGTGAGTGTTAGCTGAATTATGGCTGTGTCCCCTTTAAATTGGAATCCTCCCTCTTTCTTGCTCTCCCACACACACACACACACACACACACACACACACACACACAGAGCAGAAGGAAAGCTTGGACAGCACTCTGTATTTTTCCCGTCTGGAGTCTTGGACAGTACGTCCTGCCCCCTAGAGGTAACGGCCTGAATTTCACAACCTGGTCATATTATACCAGCTGTCTGGCCACACAACTCAACATGAATTGGTTCTGGGGGAGTGGCGTTGAGTTTAAAAGACGTTGAGTTTTAAGGTATTTATTCCCCTAAGGTTGTATGGGAAGCCTGTTAATGCGTTCCATGGTCCCGTGGACCTGCATATATTTTAGGATGTAAAATAATGGGGTTGTTTTTGACACCTATACACTGAAAATAATACAAGTATAATTTAAAAACACTGAAATACAATTAAAAACAGTTAAAAATCAATAAAAAAAATACAATAATCCTGCCATAGAACAAATAATCAGTAATTATTAAGAGAGGTTCAGTGTTTCTATGTCATTCTTTTAATACATTAGGTTACATTATTTTTTTTAATGATAAGCCTTTTAGACTCTGATTCTTACAATTTCTCAGAACCCCGAGCTGTTACACAAGTTTAAAAGTGAAACAGGAGAAAAATCCAGCTGAACACAGATACATGTGGAAGCTTTCAGAGTAAATTTGACGGTTATTCCACACAAATGCAGATTCGTCTTACTGCAGCCGAGAGCTGAGCAAAGCAGCAGTCGCACACACATTGAGTTTAAGGGAGACGTTGAGTTCAAGGGTAGAAATTTCTCGATGAAGGGCGTTGAGTTTAGGGGACGTTGAGTTACAAGGGACAACTGTATATGGAAACCAGACAAGAAATGAGTAGGTGTGTTTATATTTATATTTTATATAAATTATGTGCAATATTTCCTACTAGTGTGTAGATATTTTTTACTTTACTTAACGTGTATTTTATGTCTGACAACATGATCCAAAAAGTTGAGACAGGGGTAGTGTAAGGGGTACTGTCCCTTTAAATAAATCATTTAAGGGCTTGTGCTATCAACTGAAAGATTGAGAGTTCGAATCCCAGCTCTGCCATGCAGCCACTGTTGGGGCATTGAGCAAGGCCCTTACCCTTCTCTGCTCCAGGGGCGTGGTACAATGACTGACCCTGCGCTCTGACCCCAGCTTCCAAACAAGCTGGGATATGTGAAGTAAGAATTTCGTTGTACTGTACACCTGTATATGTATATATGATAAATAAAGGCATTCTATTCTAAGACTGGGACATTTGTGGAATTATCAAAGTGCCTGTTTTGGAACTTTCTACAAGTGAACAATTGAGTATTACATGAGCAATCGAGCAAAGATGGGTCAAGGAATGACACTTTTGTCACATTTGCAAGAAATTTAAAGATTTCACAATCTACAACCCATAACATTATTAAAAGATTCAGTGAATTCAGTGCAATATCAAGACAAAAATCCATTATTAAATACATGTGACCTTTGAGGAATGTAACTTAATTTGCTCAATACTTTGGAAGACCTTTCTCTGTACTCAGTCCTATTTAAAATGGACTGACACAAAGTGCAATGTGTTCTGAGGTCAAGTCTACCTTATACACCGATCAGGCATAACATTATGACCACCTTCCTAATATTGTGGTCCCCCTTTTGCTGCCCAATACACAACAAACTGTGATACACTGTGTATTCTGACACCTTTCTATCAGAACCAGCATTAAGTTCTTCAGCAATTTGAGCCACAGTAGCTTGTCTGTTGGATCGGACAACACGGGCCAGCCTTCGCTTCCCCCGTGCATCACTGAGCCTTGGCCGCCATGACCCTGTCGCCGGTTTACCACTGTTCCTTCCTTGGACCACTTTTGATAGATACTGACCACTGCAGACCGGGAACACCCCACAAGTGCTGCAGTTTTGGAGATGCTCTGACCCAGTCGTCTAACCATCACAATTTGGCCCTTGTCAAACTCACTCAAATCCTTACGCTTGCCCTTTTTTCCTGCTTCTAACACATCAACTTTGAGGATAAAATGTTCACTTGCTGTCTAATATGTTCCACCTACTAACAGGTGAAGAGATAATCAGTGTTATTTACTTCACTTGTCAGTGGTTATAATGCTATTCATGGTCAGTATATACAGTGTATCACAAAAGTGAGTACACCCCTCACATTTCTGCAAATATTTTATTATATCTTTTCATGGGACAACACTATAGAAATAAAACTTGGATATAACTTAGAGTAGTCAGTGTACAACTTGTATAGCAGTGTAGATTTACTGTCTTCTGAAAATAACTCAACACACAGCCATTAATGTCTAAATAGCTGGCAACATAAGTGAGTACACCCCACAGTGAACATGTCCAAATTGTGCCCAAAGTGTCAATATTTTGTGTGACCACCATTATTATCCAGCACTGCCTTAACCCTCCTGGGCATGGAATTCACCAGAGCTGCACAGGTTGCTACTGGAATCCTCTTCCACTCCTCCATGATGACATCACGGAGCTGGTGGATGTTAGACACCTTGAACTCCTCCACCTTCCACTTGAGGATGTGCCACAGGTGCTCAATTGGGTTTAGTCCATCACCTTTACCTTCAGCTTCCTCAGCAAGGCAGTTGTCATCTTGGAGGTTGTGTTTGGGGTCGTTATCCTGTTGGAAAACTGCCATGAGGCCCAGTTTTCGAAGGGAGGGGATCATGCTCTGTTTCAGAATGTCACAGTACATGTTGGAATTCATGTTTCCCTCAATGAACTGCAGCTCCCCAGTGCCAGCAACACTCATGCAGCCCAAGACCATGATGCTACCACCACCATGCTTGACTGTAGGCAAGACACAGTTGTCTTGGTACTTCTCACCAGGGCGCCGCCACACATGCTGGACACCATCTGAGCCAAACAAGTTTATCTTGGTCTCGTCAGACCACAGGGCATTCCTGTAATCCATGTTCTTGGACTGCTTGTTTTCAGCAAACTGTTTGCTGGCTTTCTTGTGCGTCAGCTTCCTTCTGGTATGACGACCATGCAGACCGAGTTGATGCAGTGTGCGGTGTATGGTCTGAGCACTGACAGGCTGACCTCCCACGTCTTCAACCTCTGCAGCAATGCTGGCAGCACTCATGTGTCTATTTTTTAAAGCCAACCTCTGGATATGACGCCGAACACGTGGACTCAACTTCTTTGGTCGACCCTGGCGAAGCCTGTTCCGAGTGGAACCTGTCCTGGAAAACCGGTGTATGACCTTGGCCACCATGCTGTAGCTCAGTTTCAGGGTGTTAGCAATCTTCTTATAGCCCAGGCCATCTTTGTGGAGAGCAACAATTCTATTTCTCACATCCTCAGAGAGTTCTTTGCCATGAGGTGCTATGTTGAATATCCAGTGGCCAGTATGAGAGAATTGTACCCAAAACACCAAATTTAACAGCCCTGCTCCCCATTTACACCTGGGACCTTGACACATGACACCAGGGAGGGACAATGACACATTTGGGCACAATTTGGACATGTTCACTGTGGGGTGTACTCACTTATGTTGCCAGCTATTTAGACATTAATGGCTGTGTGTTGAGTTATTTTCAGAAGACAGTAAATCTACACTGCTATACAAGCTGTACACTGACTACTCTAAGTTATATCCAAGTTTCATGTCTATAGTGTTGTCCCATGAAAATATATAATGAAATATTTGCAGAAATGTGAGGGGTGTACTCACTTTTGTGATACACTGTATATATATATATATATATATATATATATATATATAATATTAATTGTTGTGCTTTCTCAATTTAAGGGGAAAAGGAAGATGAGTGTGTTAAAACATAAAAAATATGTATGCTTTATGTGGCATGCTTATATGAGGATCTCAATAAACTCAATGTTTCCCTTAAACTCAACATGTTCAGTTTGTTTTTTAAAAATATATATTTTTAATTTTAAGTTAACGATAAACAGTCGCTTTGTTCGGCGCTCGGATTGAGCGGTGTGGTGAAACGTCATCAAAGTGTGCATATGAGACAAATCTGCATTTGTGTGGAATAACTGTCAAATCCAGTCTGAAAGTGTCCACATGTATCTGTGTTTAGCTGGATTTTCCTCCTGTTTCACTTTTAAACTTGTGTTAGAGCTCGGGGTTCTGAGAAATGGTAAGAATCAGCTTTTTATTTCACTCACTCTCTCGATCACTGTCTTTACCGCTTATCCATTTAGGGTCACAGGGAAGGAGGGGGGTGCTGGAGCCTATCCCAGCTTTTCAATGGGCGCAAGGCACACAGTAACACCCTGGACGGGGCACCAGTCCATCGCAGGGCAGACACACACACACCGATTCACCTATAGGGCAATTCAGTGTCCCTGACTGCATGCTTTTAGACTGTGGGAGGAAACCCACGCAGACCCAGGGAGAACATGCAAACTCCGCACAGAAAGGACCCAGGACCTTCTTGCCGTGAGGCGACCGTGCCGCCCCTTTTTATTTCAGCGTTTTTATATTCTATTTGTGTTATGTGTCAAAAACAACCCCATTATTTTACATTAGCCTAAAATTTATGCAAGTCGGGGGCCATGGAACACATTAACAGCTTTCCCATACATCCTTATGGGAAAAAAATACCTTGAAACTCAACGCCTTTAAAACTCAACACCAGTCCCAGAACCAATTGACATTGAGTTTTAAGGTACCACTGTATATTGTTCAAATTGCATCTTATCAGTTTTCAATGCTGCGACAAAAGAAAAATGTCCTAGATGCAACTTTTTTAATGTAAAACAAGCAAGGCTGCTGTACCTGGCTACATCTTGTCTTTATGTATTTCAGTGTGTGTGTGTGTGTGTGTGTGTTTATGACTTGAAGGAGTACTCCCTCTCAAATCTTATCAGACCTGCTTCCAAAGAGCCAAGCGTTTGGATCATGATTCCATTATCTTTCCTCTGCCTCTCCTGCCCCCTCGACACATAGATATCATATCACAGTCATATCATTCTTTCTCTCTTGCTCGGCCTCTCTCATTCTCTCTCTCTCACTCTCTCTCACATGTACACACTCCACCACTTAATGCTTTGCTCACTGCCGTTAGAGTCTTGAGGTCTCAGAGGTGCAAAGCAGAGAACTTTGCGATGTCAGTATGAGGTCGAAAGGTTATCGGTCTCCACTTTGACCTCAGGCATCCAAGGCTCTTTCTGCAGGGTAACTATGGAGACCTGCTCTTATCACACCAGGCAAGCCTTTAGTATAAAATGCTAAAGAATGATGGTTGACAGAAACGGTGGTTGACGGTGGTGTTTCAAATCATTTGCACTCACAGTGGCAGTAAACAGCAGCAGTAGCACAACCTTCCACCTTTAACCAAATCACAACGCACCCAAAAGTTACCCTGTGACTAAAATGTTTGCATCTGAGGCAGGAAGCTGCTGTGGGCATTGTGATCTTTGCCTTGCACAGGTCTGAGCACCAAAAAAACGAGGCATAAATATGAACTGGACATGTGCCTGACTACACCGATCAGCCATAACATTAAAACCACCTCCTTGTTTCTACACTCACTGTCCATTTTATCAGCTCCACTTACCATATAGAAGCACTTTGTAGTTCTACAGTATAGTTACTGACTGTAGTCCATCTGTTTCTCTACATACCTTTTTAGCCTGCTTTCACCCTGTTCTTCAATGGTCAGGAACCCTGCAGGACCACTACAGAGCAGGTATTATTTGGCACTGCATTCTCAGCACTGCAGTGACAATGACATGGTGGTGGTGTGTTAGTGTGTGTTGTGCTGGTATGAGTGGATCAGACACAGCAGCGCTGATGGAGTTTTTAAATACCATGTCCACTCACGGTCCACTATATTACACACTCCCACCTTGTAGATGTAAAGTCAGAGATGATTGCTGATCTATTGCTGCTGTTTGAGTTGGTCATGTTTGAGACCTTCATCAGTGGTCACCACTGATGGTCAGTAACGCGTTACTAAGTAGTTACTGTAATCTGACCACATTTTTCAGTAACGAGTAATCTAACGCGTTACTATTTCCAATCCAGTAATCAGATTAAAGTTACTTATCCAAGTTACTGTGCGTTACTATTTTTGTCATTTTCCTTAGTAAAAAGATATATTTTTGCTTTCTTCTTGCGTCTCGGGGAGTGACGTCTGTCCTATGCGACAACTAAGTCACGGGCTGCGTCCGGAATCACATACTTACAGAGTCTGTACTAGATTGGAGGAAGTATGCACTACTCATACGGAATCGCATACTTACAGAGTCTGTACTAGATTGGAGGAAATACATCTTACCAACGTCAAGTGATGACGTGAGGACGTGATGACGTAATATCACCATAGTTACAGACTCATTACAAACCCCACTCGCCAAAATTTAGGATATTTATCATCTTTTTGTTATTTATTTGTCTTTAAATTTTTTTATTTTATTTATCTTACTTACACTTGTGAACAGAGGACTCCATTTTCCGCTATCTTTCTTGTTTCTTATTCCGCTTCAATCGCCTACGCAGCTCCAGTTGCATTATGGGATACATTAGCGGACCGCATTATACGTATAACTAATAAAGTAACTTGTAATCGAACTTAGTTACTTTTAAAATCAAGTAATCCATAAAGTAACTAAGCTACTTTTTAAAGGAGTAATCAGTAATCAGATTACTTTTTCAAGGTAACTATGCCATCACTGGTGGTCACAGGACGCTGCTCATGGGGCGCTGTTGGCTGGATGTTTTTGGTTGGTGGACTATTCTCTCTCCAGCAGTAACTGTGTCTGATCCACTCATACCAGCACAACACACACTAACACACCACCACAATGTCAGTGTCACTGCAGTGCTGAGAATGATCCACCACTCAAATAATACCTGCTCTGTGGTGGTCCTGGGAGAGTCCTGACCACTGAAACAAGGAGGTGGTTTTAATGTTATGGCTGATCGGTGATCGGCAGGGTCATTGTATCACCTTCTGAATAGCCACTACCCTCGAACTTGTACAGGTGTTTGCTCATTAGGGTTGATTTTACCTGCAACCAAGAACAAAACAGCTCTCACAAGAATAAAATAATTAAATACACTGTCGTTCCAGTTGGGAAGTGAAATTGTTTAGTTTTTCTTCTCCAGTTACTTCATGAAGCTGCCACACAGGAAGGAATATTTTAAGCAAGCAAATAAAACCAGTCTTATCACCGCCCTGGTTCTATGCTATCATTGTCTAAATAGAACGGAAAGTTTTCACAGTGCTCACCCCAATGTTTGAAAAGAATGATAAGGTAAACATAAAGGAGCAGTCATGAGGTGTGATAATCTTGTTTACCCAAACTTATATAGCTGTTAAATTATCATAATCTCTGTTGAAGTATTTGTTATCAAGAAAACCAACTTAACCCTTGCTAGGAAGCAAATAGTCAATAATACGATCACATTGTCAATTAGCATAACTTACAAACTAAGATTTTTACCCTAAATAAACACAAAACAGCGATTTCCAAAATTCAATCTATCTTGAAGCGATCAGCCATTCCCCAGGAAGTCTGTTTCTGTTTCGATTCGGCCACGACAAAGAAAACCCTTAGCCTTAACTCTGACTGCTGGTCATGTGACCGTTTAAAGAGGTTCCTTTTCCTCTTCATTCATCTATCTGCTCCCTCCATCTCCTACAGACGCTCAGAAGAAAATGGGTGCAGAGTGAGGCTTCATTTACAATGCTTTACCCAAAGGCGAAAGAACAAGGTACCATTAAACACTTCCTCAACATATAATCATCTGCCCTCAGGAAGTTACAATCAGTACGCATACATGCACACTAATAATATGATGATTAACAAATCTCAGCAGTTATTCAAGTGTATATGTAAACGCCACTGTCAGTTATTGTAAATAAAGATTCGGATGTTATTACATATAGAGAATTAATGGATTTACATTTAGTCTGGTATTAGGGTTATTTATTGCATTATTGTTTAATGTAAGGATAAATATCAAGCCACATTACTGTACTAAATAGTATGTCTAGTTATTCATGTTCAATTATGTATAGCCGTGACATACACCAGCCGATCAGCCATAACATTGTTTCTACACACACTGTCTATGTTATCAGCTCACTTACCATATAGAAGCACTTTGTAGTTCTATATTTACTGACCGTAGTCCATCTATGTAGCACAGCAGCACTGCTGGAGTGTTTAAATACCGTGTCCACTCACCGTCCACTGTATTAGACACTTCTACCTAGTTGGTCCACCTTGTAAATGTAAAGTCAGAGACGATCGCTCATCTATTGCTGCTGTTTGAGTTGGTCATCTTCTAGACCGTCATCAGTGGTCACAGAACGCTGCCCATGAGGCGCTGTTGGCTTGATATTTTTGGTTGGTGGACTGTTCTTACTCCATCAGCATTGCTGTGTCTTATTCACTCATACCAGTGATAGCTCAGTGGTTAAGGTACTGGGCTCGTAAACAGAAGGTTGTCGGTTCAAGCCCCGCCACCACCAAGTTGCCACTGTTGGGTCCCTGAGCAAGGCCCTTAACCCTTAATTGCTCATTGTGTAAGTCGCTTTGGATAAAAGCGTCTGCTAAATGCTGAAAATGTAAATGTAAATACCAGCACAACACACACTAACACACCACCACCATGTCAGTGTAACTGCAGTGCTGAGAATCACCCACCACCTAAATAATGCCTTCTCTTGTGGTGGTCCTGTGGGGGTCCTGACCATTAAAGAACAAGGTGAAAGCAGGCTAAAAAGGTATGTAGAGAAACAGATGGACTACAGTCAGTAATCGCAGAACTACGAAGTGCTTCTATATGGTAAGTGGAGCTGATCAAATGGACAGTGATTGTAGAAACAAGCAGGTGGTTTTAATGTTATGGTGATCAGTATTACCTATAGTCCACAATATTGACCCTGGTGTAGCTGTATCCCTGCATCCAATACTGACTGGCTCATTTCGACCTATAGTTTTTCTATCCCCAGACTATTTAATTCAATGTAAAACTAGTGTTTAGTCTAATTTTTTGTGCTGTAAATGTAAATGCACATTTGTTGGAGTATAGTGCACGGTGGTCAAGGATAAATGCGTAGGTCAGTTCCCCTCTTACTCTCTCTCAGTTTCTGTCTTGGTTCTCTCATCTGTCAGTCATCGCTTGTCAAATCAGCATCAAGTTAGAGTGTTATCTTACCTTGTGGTAAGTGTCAGCTTCTTGGCGCGACGCCTCAGACGCTGTCGGCTATCGCTGATGAGTGTTTATGCGGTGTACATGTGTGCGTAAGAGCTGGCCCTCGAGGCGACTCTGCGATTCTTCTATCAAGGCAAAAGCAGGGTAAAAGGTCAATTTGCATCTATAGTTATGGTTTTATTTGTTTGTGTGATATCAAGTCTTATGAATCTTGTACTGCATGCAGTGACTCCGAATGACCTGGGTGAGAATGTATTACACTGTGTGAGTGTGTACAAGTCAACAGATTTCTCTCATCTCTTGCTCATTAGCCCCCAGGTCTCCGGCTCTTAATGTAGCCAGAAGGGCAGGGCTGATTACATTGCAGTTGTTTTCTTAGTGTCTGGACTTGTAGTTCATCCTGGCCAATGTCACTTCAAAGTCTAACTAGAGACACACACGCACCCAGTGTAGGTTGCAATATTTCTAGAAAAGATAAACACACTTCAAAAATAATTAAAACCATGGATAGGTGTATACCTACTTCACGGTTGAACCATTTAAAATCAGTTGTAGACATAAAAGATCTTAACAACTTGTTAAATACTTTAAAACATTAGCCATTTGAACTACTTAGGTTCACCTTTTATCGACTGTCAACAGCTCAGCACGGTAAACGTTTTTTTTCTTCCCTTTCCAGCAAAATACATGAGAAATGTTGAGTTTTATCATATCCCCCTACTCCCTTTTTGAAGCTAACTAAAAACAGAGGAAACAGTCATCATCGAGAGGCATGCGGAGAGACTCGCAGCTGAACTTTTCCACCGGATTGCACCACAATGCGAAGGCCAGGCGGCCCCCTTTGTCCTGGCAGGGAATGATGGAGTGAGTGTGGCCCTAACAGAAGGGTCATAAAAAGTTCAGCAAGGCAGAGTCGGAGCATGCGACGTGGAGCATGCGCACCAGCCCGGGCCCTCCGGTGCAGGCTCATCCAGCTGCCAGGGTTTGAGTGATGAGCCTCGCCGAGCTCTCCCGCACTTCTCGCCGTGATCCAACTGCCTCGGCTAAGGCCTTCTGGCAGGAAGCCAGGAGTGTGAGAGCCCTTCTTCAAAATGGCCTCTGCATGACAACTCGGCAAGAAATCGATGCCTGGCGCTTTGGGTCTCCTGCTGTCAGTCAAACAGACACAGTCAGATCACTCACTTGTGCTCAGGAGTAGAGAGAAAAGCTCGCTTGCTAAAAGCCTCTTTAATTTTCTTTTGGTTTTAACTTTATATGTAAGAAAAAATGATGCATTCTATTAGACTTGAGTTCACAAAGTTTATTAAAATATGAATGTACTAAAGGATCCATCTTGTAATAGAATCAGACGAATGTATGAGTGCCATAACTCTCAACCCAAGTATTTACTCTGGGTTTTAGTCTTTGGTTTTTAATGGATTGTATGGAGGTTCCCAGTTGTCCCCTTTCGGTCCCATAGTATTGCATTGTTTGGCAAAATAAAGCAGATAATAAAAGGGTCAACAATGAATTTTCAGCAAAGTTATGCAATTAATATGCTGTCAAAAGTCATAAGGCATTGTGTTTGTAAGTTGCATGTATGTATATTTGGACTGGAAGTATACAGTATTTAATAATAATAATTCTAATTAGTTACATTTGTTTTACCAGGGTTTGTTGTTGTTTTACCATTTGTTTGAGTGCCATAACTCTCGACCCAGGTATTTTCTCTGGGTTTTAGTCTAACAGATTGTGTGGTGGCTCCTAGTTGTCCCCATTTGGTCCCATAGTATTTTAATTTTTAAGGTGTAATTTATTTCATTTATTTATTTTTAGTAGCTGTAGCTGCTTAGTCCAATGAATGTCTCAAAGGCCCACAGCCTATTGCTCATTTACACTGATCAGCCATAACATTGAAACCATCTCCTTGTTTCTACACCCACTGTCCATTTTATCAGCTCCACTTACCTTATAGAAGCACTGTGTAGTTCTACAATTACTGACTGTAGTCCATCTGTTTCTCTGCATGCTTTGTTAACCCCCTGTCATGCTGTTCTGTAATTATCAGGACTCTCCCAGGACCACCACAGAGCAGGTATTATTTAGGTGGTGGATCATTCTCAGCACTGCAGTGACACTGACATGGTGGTGGTGTGTTTGTGTGTTGTGCTGGTATGAGTGGATCAGACACAGCAATGCCGCTGGAGTTTTTAAACACCTCACTGTCACTGCTGGACTGAGAATAGTCCACCAACCCAAAAATATATCCAGCAAACAGCACCCCGTGCACAGCGTCCTGTGATCATGGATGAAGGTCTAGAAGATGACCAACTCAAACAGCAGCAATAGATGAACGATCATCTCTGACTTTACATCTACAAGGTGTGCCAACTAGGTAGGAGTGTCTAATAGTGTGGACAGTGAGTGGACTCGGTATTTAATGATCCACTCATACCAGCACAACAAACACTAACACACCACAATTGTCACTGCAGTGCTGAGAATGATCCACCACCTAAATAATACCTGTTCTGTGGTGGCCCTGTGGGGGTCCTGACCATTGAAGAACAGCATGAAAGGGGGCTAACAAAGCATGCAGAGAAACAGATGGACTACAGTCAGTAATTGTAGAACTACAAAGTGCTCCTGTATGCTAAGTGGAGCTGATAAAATGGGCAGTGAGTGTAGAAACATGGAGGTGGTTTTAATGTTATGGCTGATCAGTGTATATTACCCTATTACCCTATAAACCTATATTAACCTATACCCTCATTACCCTATAAAACTAAAGCTAAAAAATGCAGAATAAAGTAAATGATAAAGGGGTCAACAGTGAATTTGCAGCAAAGTTATGCAATATGCTGTCAAATGTCATAAGGCATTGTGTATGTAAGTTGCATGTATGTATATTTGGACTGGAAGTATGATTAATTATAACAATAATAATAATAATAATAATAATAATAATAACAATAATAATAATAATAATAATAATAATAATAATGATTAAGTACATTTGTTGTACCAGGGTTTGTGACAATCCTCAATTATTTGGTATTTCTGCCTATCCAGCTATCTAGCTTTAAAAAAAGCATAAGAAGGCTAGACATTACAGATCACACCACATCAAAACTAGTAGGTTTGAATATCAGTGGCATGTATTCAATTAGTGGCAACAGTTTGTAAAAAGAAATTCATATGAATGCATATGGTTTTGGTTTGGTATGTAAAATAAGCTCATGGTCAGGTGTCCCCAGAGAAATATGCATATACTGTACATGAACGCATAGACATCATATTGCCAAAAGTATTTGGACACCTGACCATAAGCTTGTTAAAAAACAAACTGACATCTGTGTGATCCTTTCAGCTATAGCAACAGTCACTTTTCTAAAAAAGTATGTCTGTGAGAATTTGTGCCCATTCAGTCAAAAGAGCATTTATATTGCTTGGCACTGATGTTGGTCTAGAAAGCCTCAATTAATGTTCCAGTTAATTTGAAAGTGGGGCTGATGACACGGCTTTTTATATAGCAGCTTACTATATATATATATATATATATATATATATATATATATATACAGTATATATACACACATACATCATTGCTTATCCAATTAGGGACGCAGCTATCCCAGCTTTTCAATAGGCGCAAGGCACACAATAACACCCTGAATGGGACGCCAGTCCATCACAGGGCAGACACACACATACACACACCCATTCACCTATAGGGCAATTCAGTGTCTCCAGTTAACCTGACTGCATGTTTTTGGACTGTGGGAGGAAACCGGAGCTCCTGGAGGAAACCCACGCAGACAGCAAGAGGAGAACATGCAAACTCCACACAGAGAGGACCCGGGCCGGGGATCGAACCTAGGACCTTCTTGCTATGAGGCAACAATGCTACCCACTTAGCCACCATGCCACCTATCTATCTATCTATCTATCTATCTATCTATCTATCTATCTATCTATCTATCTATCTATCTATCTATCTATCTATCTATCTATCTATCTATCTATCTATCTATCTATCTATCTATCTATCTATCTATTATATATTATTACTTAAGAATTAGAAGGGACATCCCACTACTTATGGTCACAGTGTATATATCAGTGTATATATATATATATATATATATATATATATATATATATATATATATATATATATATATACTCACTGTCCACTTTATCAGCTCCACTTACCATATAGGAGCACTTTGTAGTTTTACAATTACTGACTGTAGTCCATCTGTGTCTCTGCATGCTTTGTTAGCCCCTTTTCATGCTGTTCTTTAATCCACCACAGAGCAGGTATTATTTCGGTGGTGGATCATGCTCAGCACTGCAGTGACACTGACATGGTGGTGTTGTGTTAGCGTGTGTTGTGCTGCTATGAATGGATCAGACACAGCAGCGCTGATGGAGTTTTTAAACACCTCACTGTCACTGCTGGACTGAGAATAGTCCACAACCTAAAAATATCCAGCCAACAGCACCCCATGGGCTGCGTCCTGTGACCACTGATGAATGTCTAGAAGATGACCAACTCAAACAGCAGCAATCAATAGATGAGCGATCGTCTCTGACTTTACATGTACAAGGTGAACCAACTAGGTTGGAGTATCTAATAAAGTGGACAGGTGTAAAAAATTATCTTTGTTAAAGATAAAATGCAAGACAAGGAAAATCCTAAATGACTTTTAGGGATATTAAATACTCTATTTAAAAGCAGCATTTAAAACAAACGAGGCAATAATGAGAGAGGTCGTAGGTCAGTGTGCATGATTACAATTCAGTTTTGCTTTGTATTGTTTGCACAATTCACTGTTGACTGGAAACATTTGGAACATGACCTCAACACAAACAAACAATATGTATGCATTTTCAGCATACCCATTATTAAGTATAATTACAGCATATATTATACTAATACGTCTAGGCCTGGGGGTAAATTCCAAGCCTAACACATTTTTTACTAGTTTCAGAGTTCAAGCTCTCTCCTACATGTCACACTTCAGGTTAACCCAGGTTAAGGATAACATTGCCAGACCACCACTTAGCATCATGCAAACGGCATGCAAAGGGTCCTGTCGCTCCAGTGCAAAACCAAATAAGCTGAAGGAAATTTGGACAGCAAACATGTTTACGCTGACAGACTACGTTTGAGGGAAGTGGAGGATTTGTGTAAATTTGATTTTTACCTGAACAACTCCTATAAACCTCTGTTAATGAACCACAACATTTTAGTGACATGGAGTGTGATTTGCCTGAATTCATGCTTAAGTGCCACCTCCTTTTGGCGTTGCATGGCACCTTGCCAGGTGATAGCAATTTGCAGGCGACCTGAGGGATGTAACAGCAGCGAAGCGCAGACCTCTAACATTACAGCTTTACAGTCGCTCATTGACGTTAAAAAATTCTGCCAGCTTACAGGATAGACAAGACATAGCAAAGGAGGAGAACAGCAGTCTGGAGAGCAATGTGTGTGTTTTTAATAATAAAGAATTGTTTTGTCATTATATTAAGTGTTTATAGTAATGATATTATAATCTGCCTCAACAATAGTACTTGTGGGTCACCCAGACCTCCCCACGTGTGTTAAACGTAAGTGCTTATATATTTAAGTGCTTAGATGTGGTGTGTTATTAACTCAACCTGAAGGGAGGTTTCCAACTGTTTTATGGGACACTATCCATCACACACACTCACACACACCTCTCCCAGACTTTAAAGCTCACAGCACTAAGCAGCCACTGTATGGTTTATTATACGCACATTAATGTGCTACATTTATGAGGTGGTCAGGGCCTGAACTGTAAATCTAGCACCATTTACTACCTGGAGCACATATTAGGATATAATGGTTGTGATAATATCCGCAATAATGGCTGTGATAATGTTTGTAGTCAGTAATACCAATATCACTAAATTACAGGCCAACAACAGTTTACAATATAGTAAAAATTTAATGTTATAGACAGTCAAGGGTACTAATGTAAAAGTCTCCGTGAACAAGTGGCACATTTATGGTTCATTCATTGCCCCCAATTTTTTTTATGAATCTTATCCCATCCTATTCATTGTGACTCATAAATTATGATCAATTACATCTTTCACTATCTTTTTTTTCTTTACCACTGCCCACCAGCCAAGCACGAAAAAGGCAAGGAGAAGAAGAACGAGCCTTAATCAAGGCTCAGAGTGCATCGGCTCAGGATCCATTGCGGAACGTCAGGGCCTAAATGAATGATGAATACCGTTCTTTTTATTAGACGATAAAAGAAATATCAACCGCGATGTAAAACTGTCAGTTTAATTACGGTCTTAACCAGGATGAAACCAGGTGGTCGGCGGACACGTCGTGCCTTTAGAGGGCCTACGCGTGCCCGGGCATGAGCAGACGTTTTCCAAAAGTTAGCACTAAAAGCACTGAACAAAGGAACTGAACTGAAGGAACTTTTGATCTTTAAAAACTGAGACAACTGTTGACTATTTGTGGCTGTATTAGGGCCGGGCAATATAGCAGTATGGTATAATTCAAATCAAATCAAAGTGAAAGGGTGTACACGGTCTGCAACAATGCTTAGGTAGGTGGTACGTGTCAAAGTAACATCCACATGGATGGCAGGACCCAAGGTTTTCCAGCAGAACATTGCCCAAAGCATCACACTGCCTTCACCGGCTTGCCGTCTTCCCATAGTGCATCCTGGTGCCATGTGTTCCCCAGGTAGGCGACACACACGCACCCGGCCATTCACCTGATGTAAAAGAAAACTTGATTCATCAGACCAGGCCACCTTCTTCCATTGATCTGTGGTCCAGTTCCGATGCTCACGTGACCATTGTTGGCACTTTCGGCGGTGGACAGGGGTCAGCATGGGCACCCTGACTAGTCTGTGGCTATGCAGCCCCATATTCTGTATATTCTGACACCTTTCTATCAGAATCAGCATTAACATCTTCAGCTACAGTAGCTCAACTGTTGGATCGGACCACACGGGCCAGCCTTCGCTCCCCACGTGCATCAATGAGCCTTGGCCGTCCATGACCCTGCCGCCAGTTTACCACTGTTCCTTCCTTGGACCACTTTTTATAGATACTGACCACTGCAGACCGGGAACACACCACAAGAGCTGCAGTTTTGGAGATGCTCTGACCCAGTCGTCTAGCACAATTTGGCCCTTGTTAAACTCTCTCAAATCCTTACGCTTGCCCATTTTTCCTGCTTCTAGCACTTCATCTTTGAGGATAAAATGTTCACTTGATGCCTAATATATCCCACCCACTAACTAAGAGATAATCAGTGTTATTCACTTCACCTGTCAGTGGTTATAATGTTATGCCTAGTCGGTGTATTTAACATTAAGGCATTTGTAAACATTGTAGGCATCATAGAACACCAGTCACCTCGGATCTCTTAGTACTTATGTTAAATGCTGACAGATTTGATATTAAAGTCATATTTCTAATTATTAAAGAGCTCAGAATTTGGTCTCCTAAGTGACACGCCAAAAATAATAGTTCTTGTAGTTACAGTATTTCAAGTTTGATTGGCTTCCAAGAGGATGCCATGGACATCAATTTCCAGGATATCTAACAGCATAACAGGCACTGCTGTCAGTTTAAGTGTGACGGCATATCTGTCTCCCATATTGATCAAAGCAACACTTGCCAGTCTGGGGCTTTTGTGAGCTCGTGTGTGCTAAAGGGGGAGTCAGTCCTCTTCTGCATTAATCTTACATGAGCTATTTTTTGTCAAATATGAAATGCAAAACACATTTAAAGATGAGACCGCTGTTTTAACTACGTGTACTGTGTTCTGTAATTACATTACTGCATGCTCCAGCATGTTTTTTACATTTACTTTGACTTTTACTTCATTGCAGACAGGATGAACCTGAGATATTTCATGTTTTATCTGCTCAACTTTATTTCATTTATTAATAAACATCCATTCCTGCATTTCAGGCCTGCAACACATTCCAAAAAAAGTTGGGACAGTAAAGCATTTACCACTTTGTAATGTTGCCATTCCTTTTCACAAAACTTAAAAGACGTTTTGCCACCGAGGAGACCAAGTGATTTAGTGTTTCAGCTTTTATTTAGTTCCATTCTTCCTGCAAACATGTCTTAAGATGTGCAACAGTACGGGGTCGTCGTTGTCGCATTTTTAGTTTCAAAATTCTCCTCACATTCTCTATTGGGGACAGGGCAGGACTGCAGGCAGGCCAGTCCAGTACCCGTACCCAGGGGTGATTTAAAACACGGGCTTACCTGGGCTTCAGCCCAGGGGCCCCGAATAATTGAGGGCCCCGGATTGGCTGTTTTATTTTGTATTTATTTTGGTTAATAAGAATGGGAAATCTTACAAACCAATGATTTTGTAAATCATTTATACGTTATTCATATTTATGACTGTTGATTGGCCAGATAAACTCTAACGAGCTGCTGTAATTCTGATTGGTGGTTTCAGTTAATCAACGTGAACGTTAGAGCTATTATGTGAGTGACATTCAGCTCAGCCGATCAAAATGCAGAACCAGGTTTATACATGTGCGTTCGAACGTTCTGCAGTTAGTTTTGTATATGAGACTCGCCTTATGGTCCCAGCATTGAAGTTTATATATACAGTGTATCACAAAAGTAAGTACACCCCTCACATTTCTGCAAATATTTCATTATATATTTTCATGGGACAACACTATAGACATGAAACTTGGATATAACTTAGAGTAGTCAGTGTACAGCTTGTATAGCAGTGTAGATTTACTGTCTTCTGAAAATAACTCAACACACAGCCATTAATGTCTAAATAGCTGGCAACATAAGTGAGTACACCCCACAGTGAACATGTCCAAATTGTGCCCAAATGTGTCGTTGTCCCTCCCTGGTGTCATGTGTCAAGGTCCCAGGTGTAAATGGGGAGCAGGGCTGTTAAATTTGGTGTTTTGGGTACAATTCTCTCACACTGGCCACTGAATATTCAACATGGCACCTCATGGCAAAGAACTCTCTGAGGATGTGAGAAATAGAATTGTTGCTCTCCACAAAGATGGCCTGGGCTATAAGAAGATTGCTAACACCCTGAAACTGAGCTACAGCATGGTGGCCAAGGTCATACAGTGGTTTTCCAAGACAGGTTCCACTCGGAACAGGCTTCGCCAGGGTCGACCAAAGAAGTTGAGTCCACGTGTTCGGCATCATATCCAGAGGTTGGCTTTAAAAAATAGACACATGAGTGCTGCCAGCATTGCTGCAGAGGTTGAAGACGTGGGAGGTCAGCCTGTCAGTGCTCAGACCATACGCCGCACACTGCATCAACTCGGTCTGCATGGTCGTCATCCCAGAAGGAAGCTGACGCACAAGAAAGCCGGCAAACAGTTTGCTGAAGACAAGCAGTCCAAGAACATGGATTACTGGAATGCCCTGTGGTCTGACGAGACCAAGATAAACTTGTTTGGCTCAGATGGTGTCCAGCATGTGTGGCGGCGCCCTGGTGAGAAGTACCAAGACAACTGTATCTTGCCTACAGTCAAGCATGGTGGTGGTAGCATCATGGTCTTGGGCTGCATGAGTGTTGCTGGCACTGGGGAGCTGCAGTTCATTGAGGGAAACATGAATTCCAACATGTACTGTGACATTCTGAAACAGAGCATGATCCCCTCCCTTCGAAAACTGGGCCTTATGGCAGTTTTCCAACAGGATAACGACCCCAAACACAACCTCCAAGATGACAACTGCCTTGCTGAGGAAGCTGAAGGTAAAGGTGATGGACTAAACCCAATTGAGCACCTGCGGCGCATACTCAAGTGGAAGGTGGAGGAGTTCAAGGTGTCTAACATCCACCAGCTCTGTGATGTCATCATGGAGGAGTGGAAGAGGATTCCAGTAGCAACCTGTGCAGCTCTGGTGAATTCCATGCCCAGGGGGGTTAGGGCAGTGCTGGATAATAATGGTGGTCACACAAAATATTGACACTTTGGGCACAATTTGGACATGTTCACTGTGGGGTGTACTCATTTATGTTGCCAGCCATTTAGACATTAATGGCTGTGTGTTGAGTTATTTTCAGAAGACAGTAAATCTACACTGCTATACAAGTTGTACACTGACTACTCTAAGTTATATCCAAGTTTTATTTCTATAGTGCTGTCCCATGAAAAGATATAATAAAATATTTGCAGAAATGTGAGGGGTGTACTCACTTTTGTGATACACTGTATATATACTGTATATATATATATATATATATATATATATATATATACATACATATATATATATACAGTGGGGTCAAAAAGTATTTAGTCAGCCACTGATTGTGCAGGTTCTCCTACTTAGAAAGATGAGAGAGGTCTGTAATTTTCTTCATATTTGGTCAATAACAAACAAGCAAGATTTCTGGCTCTCACAGACCTGTAACTTCTTCTTTAAGAAGCTCTTCTGTCCTCCACTCCTTACCTGTATTAATGGCACCTGTTTGACCTCGTTATCTGTATAAAAGACACCTGTCCACAGCCTCAAACAGTCAGACTCCAAACTCAACCATGGCCAAGACCAAAGAGCTGTCGAAGGACACCAGGAAGAAAATTGTAGACCTGCACCAGGCTGGGAAGAGTTAATCTACAATAGGCAAGCAGGTTGGTGTGAATAAATCAACTGTGGGAACAATTGTAAGAAAATGGAAGACATACAAGACCATTGATAATCTCCCTTGGGGTCAAGATCTCATCCCGTGGGGTCAAAATGATCATGAGAACGGTGAGAAAAAATCCCAGAACTACACAGAGGGTCCTGATGAATGACCTGCAGAGAGCTGGGACCAAAGTAACAAAGGCTACCATCAGTAACACACTACGCCGAGAGGGACTCAAATCCTGCAGTGCCGGGCGTGTCCCCCTGCTTAAGCCAGTACATGTCCAGGCCCGTCTGAAGTTTGCCAGAGAGCATATGGATGATCCAGAAGAGGATTGGGAGAATATCATGTGGTCAGATGAAACCAAAATGGAACTTTTTGGTAAAAACTCAACTCGTCGTGTTTGGAGGAAGAAGAAAAACCCAAGAACACCATACCTACTGTGAAGCATGGGGGTGGAAACATCATGCTTTGGGGCTGTTTTTCTGCAAAGGGGACAGGACGACTGATCCGTGTTATGGGAAGAATGAACGGGGCCATGTATCGTGAGATTTTAAGCCAAAACCTCCTTCCATCAGTGAGAGCATTGAAGATGGACAATGATCCCAAACACACCACTCGGGCAACAAAGGAGTGGCTCCGTAAAAAGCATTTCAAGGTCCTGGAGTGGCCTAGCCAGTCTCCAGACCTCAACCCCATAGAAAATTTGTGGAGTCCATGTTGCCCAGCGACAGCCCCAAAACATCACTGCTCTAGAGGAGATCTGCATGGAGGAATGGGCCAAAATACCAGCTACAGTGTGTGCAAACCTGGTGAAGACTCCTGAATTTCTTTTTCTCCTTTTGTCTCTCATAGTTGAAGTGTAGCTATGATGAAAATTACAGACCTCTCTCATCTTTCTAAGTAGGAGAACTTGCACAATCAGTGGCTGACTAAATACTTTTTGGCCCCACTGTATATATATACCTGTATATATATATATATATATAGATAGAGAGAGAGAGAGAGAGAGAGAGAGAGAGAGAGAGAGAGAGAGAGAGAGAGAATAATAATTTTTTGCACTGGGGCCCATGAGCTCCCAGTTACGCCACTGAATTCTGTTTTGCGTTGTGTACTGATTTTATGAAAACTATACGTGAGGGCCCACAACCGGCTGTAGCCCCTGGGCCCACAGACAGGTTAAATCGCCTCTGCCCGCACCCTCTTCTTCTGCAGTCATGCCTTTGTAATGTGTGCAGCATGTGGTCTTGTTGAAAAATGCATATACGTGCCTGGAAAACATGACGTCTTAAAGGCAGCATATGTTGCTCTGAGATGTCAATGTACTTTTCTGCATTAATGCTGCCATAACAGAAGTGTAAATGACCTTTGCCAAGGGCACTGACACCGCCCCATACCATGACAGACCCTGGCTTTTGGACTTGTTGCTGATAACAGTCACATTTTAACTGTGTAATGGTCCATTTTAGATGCCTCTGAGCCCAGAGAAGTTGACGCCGCTTCTGGAGATGTTTAACATAAGGCTTCTTTTTTGCACAGTAAAGTTTTAACTGGCATTTGTGCAACTCTGTAGTGCTTGACAAAGGTTTGCCAAAGTAATATCTTGCCCATGTGGTTATATCAGCTATTGTTGAGTGGCGGTTCTTGATGCAGTGCCTTCTGAGGGATCAAAGATCACAGGTGTTCGGCTTAAGCTTGCACCATTGGCCTTGTTTGACCATTGTTTAATGATATTCTGCACTGTAGAGGAAGAAATATGCAAATCCCTTCCAATCTTTCTTAGAGGTATATTGTTTTTAAACATTTCAATAAATCTCTCACACATCTGTGGACAAAGCATCTGTGATCATCTTTGCTCATCACAGACTCAGCCTTTCCTGGATGCTGCTTTTGTACCAAACCATGATTACAATCACCTGTTTGGAATTACATCATTATTTAGTTTTTTCACCTCATTACTAGCTCTAAATTGCCCCCGTCTCAACTTTTTTTGAAATGTGTTGCAGGCCTGAAATGCAGGAATAAAAATGCAGGCCTTCAGACAGATAATGCCTGAAGGATAATAGCTTCAGGAAAAAGTTAGACAAACTTCAAATCTGACTGTTTTATCTTGAAAACAGAGTAGGACTACAAGCTCACCAGGTAAACTGTACCTCAATAATAAAAATTCACCATTAATGAATATTGTCTGTAATTATTGCAGAATCATTGCAACCATTTCTGCTCTAAACTAAGAGGAGAGTAAAAAGCAATTTAATGAAAAAACCACACACACCCACCCACACACATAAACCATTATAGTGTACATAAACACAAAATGCAATATGTTAGCAAAGCACTTATTTGTGTTTCCATACATGTTAAGTAAATTTGGTTTGACAGAGACCAAAAATTCATTTCAGAACCTTCAAATCCCACATTTTTTGTATTATCTTGTATTATTATTTTGCTTCTTTGACCCTATTTGGACAGGATAACTTTCACATGATCCTTTTTTATTTGTAATAAAACAAATACTCTTTAACATTATATTTTTATCAGTAATTTCCCTCTATTTCTAAACAGTTACAGTGGTACCTTGTAACTCAACGTCTCCTAAACTCAACGTGTGGGCGACTGCTGCTTTGTTCAGCGCTTGGCTTGAGCGGTGCAGTAAAACGTCATCAAAGTGCGAATATGAGACGAATCTGCATTTGTGTAGAACAACCGTCAAATACAGTCTGAAAGCTCCACATGTATCTGTGTTTATCTGGATTTTCCTCACTGTTTCACTTTTAAACTTGTGTTACAGCTCGGGGTTCTGAGAAATTGTAAGAATCAGCTTTTCAGAGAGAGTCTAAAATGTTATTGTTAATATGACTTAATGTATTTAAAGAATGACATCAAAACACTAAACCTCTTTTAATGATTACTGCTCATAAGTTCTTTCCACTAATTAGATAAGAAGTAAAGACAAAGATTGTATTTTTTATATTATATGTGTTATTTTCAGTGTATAGGTGTCAAAAACAACCCCATTATTTTACATAACTTTAAAATACACCAATCGACCATAACATTAAAACCGCCTCCTTGTTTCTACACTCACTGTCCATTTTATCAGCTCCACTTACCATATAGAGGCACTTTGTAGTTCTACAATTTCTGACTGTAGTCCATCTGTTTCTCTGCATGCTTTTTTAGCCTGCTTTCACCCTGTTCTTCAATGGTCAGGACCCCCACAGGACCACCACAGAGTAGGTAATATTTAGGTGGTGGATCATTCTCAGCACTGCAGTGACACTGACATGGTGGTGGTGTGTTAGTGTGTGTTGTGCTGGTATGAGTGGATCAGACACAGCACTGTCCACTCTATTACACACTCTTACCTAAATGGTTCACCTTGTAGATGTAAAATTAGAGACGATCGCTCATCTATTGCTGCTGTTTGAGTTGGTCATCTTCTAGTCCTTCATCAGTGGTCACAGGACGCTGCCCACGGGACGCTGTTGGCTGGATGTTTTTGGTTGGTGGACTATTCTCAGTCCAGCAGTGACAGTGTTGTGACAGCACAACACACACCAACACACCACCACCATGTCAGTGTCAGTGCAGTGCTGAGAATGATCCACCACCCAAATAATACCTACTCTGTAGTGGTCCTGTGGGGGTGCTGACCATTGAAGAACAGCACGATACAAAGCATTCAGAGAAACAGATGGACTACAGTCAGTAATTGTTCTATATGGTAAGTGGAGCTGATAAAATGGACAGTGAGTGTAGAAAAGAGGAGGTGGTTTTAATGTTATGGCTGATCAGCCAGTCCCAGAACCAATTGACGTTGAGTTTCAAGGTACCACTGTATTAGATTGTGAAAAAAAACCCACACACATAAACCCTTGTAGTGTACAAACTATGTAAAGATAATAAAAATCTTCATAAAACATAAAATGCAATATGCTAGCAAAGCGCTTACTTGTGTTTCCATACTTGATGAGTAAATGTGTTTTGACAGACACCAAAAATTCATTTCAGAACATTCCAATCTCACAATATTTATTTATCCTGTCTGTTCACACTTCAGTCTATGTTTTGCTTCTTTAACCCTGTTTAAACCCTAAGAATTCCTTTTTCCATTTTTAATAAAACAAATATACCCTAACATTTTATTTTATCAGTAATTTCCTTCATATTCTGATAAATTCCAGATCTAGTATTATAAAAACATCATGTTTTATAATAATTCAAGCATATGATATATCATTATTTGTCACACTCGGTATCTCATGCAGAAGAAAATATAAACAAGCCATGATTTGAGCTAATGGTAGATCAGAGATTAACAGGCATCTTTCCAAATCCATGATCATCCCAAGCTGAGATAAGAATGGGACGCAGTTTGATTTCGGATCGCTTAGGCAGGTCATTCAAACCACATGAACAGCCAACGCCCTTAACCCACACTCATCATGTTGCCACATCTGTGGCTTTAAGTGACATTACATAAACTAGATGAAGATAAAGGCTTTTCTAAAATGCAAAATACAGGTCACACATGAATGCTTCTCAATATACAATATGCAAGCGAAGCACTTACTTGTGTTTCCGCACTTGTTAAGTGAGTTAGACGAGTCAGACGAGTGCTTTACATGAGTAAATATTTGGTATATGACAGATGTTGAATGTTAATAGTCTGTAAGGATTTATACTGTCTACATGATCATACACATCTTCAACCCTGCAGTCTAACTTATTCATCTTTTAACCTTTATAGGGTCCTGGGTTAAAACTATCTTTTACAGTTTTCTCGCCTTTATTGACTATATTTGTGATTTTACAACCCCAAATCAGAAAAAGTTGGGAAAGCTTGGAAAATGCAAGTTTCTTGCATTTACTTTGACTTTTATTTCATTGCAGACAGGATGATCCAAAGATATTCCATGTTTTATCTGCTCAACTTCATTTCATTTATTAATAAACATTCATTCCTGCATTTCAGGCCTGCAACACATTCCAAAAACGTTGGGACAGTAAAGCATTTACCACTTTGTAATGTTGCTATTCCTTTTTACCACACTGGATACCAAGTGATTTAGTGTTTCAGCTTTTATTTTGTCCCATTCTTTGGTGTCACATTTTTCGGTTTAAAATTCTCCACACGTTCTCTATTGGGGAAAGGTCAGGACCGCAGGCAGGTCAGTCCAGTACCTGTACTCTCTTCTTCCGCAGCCATGCCCTTGTAATGTGTGCAACATGTGGTTTTGCATCGTCTTGTTGAAAATGGAAAATATGACGTCTTGAAGGCAGCATATGTTGCTCTAAGATCTCAGTGTACTTCTCTGCATTAATGCTGCCATCACAGAAATGTAAATTACCTTTGCCAATGCCACTGACACAGCCCCATACCATGACAGACCCTGGCTTTTGGACTTGTTGCTGATAACAGTCTGGATGGTCCTTTTCGTCTTTCCAAAAAAGACCTGGAATGCTGATTCATCTGATCACAATACACATTTCCACTGTGTGATGGTCCATCCTAGATGCCTCCAAGCCCAGAGAAGTCAACACTGCTTCTGGACATTGTTAACATAAGACTGCTTTTTAAAGTTTAAAGTGGCATTTGTGCATGTAACTCATCCCTTGCCCATGTGGTTATATCAGCTATAGTTGAGTAGCGGTTTAAAGATGGGCATTCAGCTTAAGCTTGTGATAAGGAACACTGCATTTTTTTTGTCTGCATTTTCCATACTGTCCCAACTTTTTCTTATTTGGGGTTGTACTTTAATCTTCTAGAGAAAGAATAGCTAGGAAAATAATATAATATTTGTATTTTATTATGATCTGTATCCTGTGTTAATAGCTGTTGAATAGCTGTGGTGGCAAGTGTTAGATCCTAAAATGACCAGCCCTATAAAGATGAGAACAGCAAATGCTGTATAAACTCTATTTGCACATGCCCACATTTTTAGAATTTCCCATCGCCCGCTCATGTACACTGAGCATTTTGATAAGACGCAGTAGTCAATGCTCTGGTATTGCTGTTTTACATCACGCTAATTTTAGCTCAACTAGGTCACTGAAGTCATCCCTCGCTCTCCCCATGCATCTCCTCTTTCCAGCCTGTCTGCTCCACGCTGTGAGTGAGTTATTTTGCAATTACTCATCCTGGGCTGTTTGTGTAAAATCATTTCTGCCTCTGTATCATGCTCGTAAAACAGCGAACATGACAGTTTTAAATCCAGAAAGGGTGTCCTCATTCTATCTCCCAATTCCAGAAGAGAACACAACCCTCTCTCTCTCTCTCTCTCTCTCTCTCTCTCTCTCTCTCTCTTACTCCCAATCTTCTTAGTTTCAGCCCTTATGCAATTCTCTTTTCCCTCCCACTTTAATGATGATCTTTAACCTCCCGCTTGTGAGTGCCAGACACTAGAAGCACTTTGTCATTCTTTCTCTTCGTTTACATTTTTTCATCTTCTGCGATCCATCTCTCTCTGACTTTGCGATTTATCTTATCTATTCATTTCTCTCTCTTGCTTGTTACATTAATGGTTAGCTTTTATCGTCTACCAAATATAGCATTTGCTACTTTTCTCCATGTTTACTGTATTTATTTAGTATTTTTTTACTATTTATAATATTGTTTGTTTATTAGGATTTTAACGTCATGTTTTACACTTTGGTTACATTCATGACAGGAACGGTAGCCACTCACCACACAAGGTTCATCAGTTCACAAGGTTACATCGAACACAGTCTTGGACAATTTAGGGTGTGTTCGAAAACCTAGTGAGCTCTCTACATAGACACATTTTACGTCATCCTGTGCGTGTTCCCGAGAAGTAGGCTGTTTAAAATCCTAGATGCCTTAAAACGCTGTCTAAGGTATCTTAAAAGGTATCTTAAAATTTCAATGGTATTTTGACTCAAGATTGAGTGAGCATCCGATGCTGCCTTAGCGCTGAAGGCAATCCCAGCATTCAATGCTGCACAACTTTTCTCACAGAAAAAAAAAAAACATGGCAGACGGTGCGGAGAAACGAACGAGTTATTTTTAACCGTAACTAAATTATTATTGATTTTTTTTCCCTATTTCTCCCACTTTAGCGCATCCAGTTTCTGCCCGTCAATCATCCTCTCACTAATGCTGGTCCCTGCTCCTGATTGGGGAGGACGAGGCTGCTCCACGCCACCTCCAACACGTGCACAGCAATCTTATCACCTACACTTGACGAGTGCAGTGCAGTACAGCGCTGTGTACGGAGAGCCACACCCTCTACCGCACTCCTTTCCCGTCTCCATGTAGGCGCCACCAACCAGCCAGCAGAGGTCGTAATCGCACTAGTCTGAGAGAAAGAGTCCCCATCCGGCTTAATCCCGCCCCTTATCTGAACAATAGGCCAATCGTTGTTCATGTGGCCGCTCATCCTCAGACGGCAAGGCAGAGCCGAGATTCGATACGATGTATTCGAGATCTCAGCTCTGGTGAACAGCGTGTGCTTTACCGCTGCGCCACCTGAGCGGCATTATTGATTTTTTATTTGTATAAACGTGCACAAGTGTCATTTATTGCAAATTCGGGCTTCTCAGCGAATGTAACCGTTTTCGGTGCACGGAGGGAGATGTTAGTCGACATGCTAGCGCGTTGTGCCACCTCATCCCATTGGTTTGAATGGCATGAGGCTAACTGTGTTAGCTTAGTAAGCGAAAACTGAAGGAATCACTGTCTGAGAAGTGCATTCAAATAAACCTGCCTTATAAGTCAATGCCTTATTAGAATCCTCTCTACTTAGGCAGCTGCCTATGTAGACAGTAAGACAGCAAGGCAGCTCACTAGGTTTTCGAACACACCCATAGTGTCTACAATTCCAACTCACTTGCATGTCTTTGGACTGTGGGAGGAAACCCACGCGGACATGGGGAGAACATGCAAACTCCACACAGATAGGACCTGGACCGCCTTACCTGGGGATCGAACCCAGGACCTTCTTGCTGTGAGTCGACAGTGCTACCCACTTAGCCACCTATTTTATTATACTATTGTTAGTATTATAACAGCACATTATTAATAATTCATTCATTCATTATCCGTTTAAACACCGCTTTATCCAATTCATGGTCACGATAGGTCCAATTCACTGGGTGGAATTCAGGAACCACCATGGACAGGTCACCAGTCAATCACAAGGCAAACACACACACCTGGAAGAAACCCACCTGGACATGGGGAGAACATGCAAACTTCACACAGGAAGGACCCAGAACGCTTCACCTGGGAATCGAATCCTGGACCTGCTTGCTGTGAGGAGACAGGGATACCTACTGAGCCACCATGCCGCCCTCACATTATTCTTATTGTTGTTGTATATAGCATATACTGTATATTCTATATATAAAAAAATTCTACTACCAGTATATCTGTATACTATATGTTCATACTCTACTACTAACCTGTACCACTGTTGCACTGTTGTGTCTACAGTTTGACTAGTCCTCCAATCTTACACCTGCTCAACATCATTAGTGGATGAAGCATCACTTCTGAAATCTTGCTGGTATCCTTATACTTAGGATTTGTCCTACTAGGGACAAATTACCATTAGGGACAGTAGTAGCCTAGTGGGTAGAGCTTTGGGTCTTTGCTATGCAACCACTGTTGAGCCATTGAGCAAGGCCCTGTCTGCTCCAGGGATGCTGTACAATGGCTGACCCCAGCTCTGACCTCGGCTTCCAAACAAGCTGGGATATGCAGAAAAATAATTTCATTGTACTGTACACGTGTATATACACACCCATCAGCCATAACATTAAAACCACCTCGTTTCTACACTCACTGTCCATTTTATCAGCTCCACTTACCATATAGAAGCACTCTGTAGTTCTCCAATTACTGACTGTAGTCCATCTGTTTCTCTGCATACTTTTTAGCCTGCTTTTACCTTGTTCCTCAATAGTCAGGACCACCACAGAGTAGGTATTATTTAGGTGGTGGATCATTCTCAGCACTGCAGTGACATTGACATGGTGGTGGTGTGTTAGTGTGTGTTGTGCTGGTATGAGTGGATCAGACACAGCAGTGCTGCTGGAGTGTTTAAATACCATGTCCACTCACTGTCCACTCTATTAGACACTCCTACCTAGTTGGTCCACCTTGTAGATGTAAAGTCAGAGACGATCGCTCATCTATTGCTGCTGTTTGAGTTGGTCATCTTCTAGACCTTCATCAGTGGTCACAGGACGCTGCCCATGGGGCGCTGTTGGCTGGATATTTTTGGTTGGTGGACTATTCTCAGTCCAGAAGTGACAGTGAGGTGTTTAAAAACTCTAGGTGCACTGTTGTGTCTTATCCACTTATACCAGCACAACACACACTAACACACCACCACGTCAGTGTCACTGCAGTGCTGAGGATGATCCACCACCTAAATAATACCTGCTCTGTAGTGGTCCTGGGAGAGTCCTGACCATTGAAGAACAGCATGAAAGGGGGATAACAAAGCATGCAGAGAAACAGATGGACTACAGTCAGTAATTGTAGAACTACAAAGTGCTTCTATGTGGTAAGTGGAGCTGATAAAATGGACAGTGTGTAGAAACAAGGAGGTGGTTTTAATGTTATGGCTGATCAGTGTATGTATATATGACAAATAAAGGCATCAATTTTTATTATCTGTATTTACTCTGTGTTGGAGCTGCTGTAACGCCAGAATTCCCCCCATAGGATTTAATAAAGGAATCTTATCTTATCTTATTAGACCCAGTTATTGTTGATAAATAAAGAACTCACTGTAATCACTCTGTGGTCAACTCTGTGGTTGACCACTGTTATTTTACTAAGTATGGTTTGCTAATTTCTCTTAACCATTAGACAAAGAACAAGTGTATAAGCTAATTTTGTGTTAGAAGTTTGAATGAAAAACAGATTGTAGTCAACACCACAATGCCCTGCTTAAAATAAATCGCTTGCTTTGGTAAGCAGTGCAAAATTCCCACCAGTTAATCTTGAGCCGTCCTGTCATGCGGAATTAGATACGTGCCATTCACGAGAAATGGCGCGAAACTGTACAAGTAATATCACTGGATGTTTCTTGAACTCGTTCAGTTTAGCCAGTCCTGCCACCCAGGTTTGTATCTTGTGATGTGTCAGTGTTATGAAAATCATTTGCCTCCATTGTAATCGATGGGTTTTTAATGGCAAGTCAGTGCATGTTCATGGAAAGTTTGAGGCTGCATCCCAAACCGCACAGCAGGCACTAAAAAGTAAGGACAGCAATGTGTTCTGACAAATTGTTTGCTACGGTAAATTTGGTTGCTTTTATTACTGTTTGACTTTTATAAAGCTTCTGAACTAGTCATTATTATGCAAAAGGAAACCTGCGTAAAATTTAGTAAAGCTTTCATCATTTAAATTACAGTGCAGAGAACAAAACTTCAAGCTATGCAAATAATGCCTTCAATTCAAGCCCAATGACAATATACACTGTACAATGTATCAGGCCTTATTAGTATCTAGCTTTGCAACAACACCACCAAAGACTGTCAATCAGTGAATAAAATTGCCCTAGTTTAGGCATTAATTCCAAAGCCCTAAGGAAATGTAACTTAAGCTACTGCTGTTAAACTGATGCAAGCCAAAATAATTACAGTTTATACGAAAGCAGACCTCAAGAATGAGATTTGGTTATTGACAGCGTTCTTTTCTTTGTGTAGTTTACTGAGGGTGTAGCTGCAGGTGGGATTACACTGACATTAAACACATCCTCTCTTTACAGTGCATGCAAATATAGGACACTTTATGAATAAAATGCTGCGTGTGTGTGTGTATGTTTCAACAGCTACATATAGTTACAGCCCAACAGTCGAAGCTCAATTTACTCGTCAAGTCAAATTTATTTATATAGCTTTTTACAATAGACATTGTCTCAAAGCAACTTTACAGAATCCAGGAGCAACAGATACAAGAACCTCTGTTGGGCAGCCGAGGGTGACAGTGGCAAGGAAAAACTCCCTTAAAATTATAGGAAGAAACCTTGAGAGGAACCAGACTCAGCAGGGACCCCCATCCTTCTTGGGTGGCCTGGAGGATCGTTTAAATAAATAGGATTTACACAAATCACACAAACACTAATAATGCAGGCAGAGAATAATGTTGGGACATTAACCCTATTGTATGGTTTAGAAACCTTGGTCCTATACTGCAAGCAGATCAGGCTGTTGGAGCGCTTCCATCAACGCTGCCTCCGTTCCATCCTTGGTATCAAGTGGCAAGACTACGTCACCAACGAAGAGGTTCTCCATAGTGGAGTCCATACTGCTACAGCAGCACCTTCGTTGGGCTGGACACGTAGCAGAGATGGAGGACACACGAATGCCTAAAGCAGTCTTCCTTGGCGAGCTGAAACGGGGCAAACGTGACCGCGGCGCTCCCAAAAAACGCTTCAAAGACCAACTAAAGAAGCAGCTGTCATTGGCTGGGATCCAGCACCAGACATGGCAACAGGAAGCACTTGATCGGGACAAGTGGCGCTATTCCATCAGAAGAGCCACCAGAAAGTTTGAACACGAGAGGAGCGATGCAGCAAAAGAAAAGCGCAGGAGGTGGAAAGAGGGATCAAAAACAATCAATCAACCAATAACAGCTCCAGTTCCTTCCTTCATCTGCCCAAGATGCGACAGAACGTGCACCTCACGCATCTGCCTCCGCTGAAATCATCTTCTTTCTTCTCATGATCCTCGCATGCGAGGAACCAGCCATCATTACAAACAACTAGCAAAAAATACATAAATAATTGGAGTTATTATTCAGTCCAGTCTGTAATAAAGTCTGTAGTTAGTCTTGACATTCTTGGTGCAAACACGCCAAGTTTCCATCACATATGGCAGGAGCAGCATTGTTGGCATGGCTGTCTCAACTTTATTCCTTAACCTCGGGTGGGTAAACAGGTTTCCATCAGAACCATCTCGGGGTAAAACAACAGAAAATGTAGTTAAAAATGCGAGTTGGTAGCAGGGTCATGAAGGCTGAATTTACTCCCTACAGAGATTTCCTAAAGTCCAGGCGGGACATAAAGCTAAGCTAAACAGCTTACTGTAACTCCTGGACTGCAGGAACACCAGACAGCTAAAAACAGCTTGGAGCAGAAGCTTGACTGATGATGCCAAAGTAAATCACACCACTTCCTGTCACAGTCCTGGCTGTTTTTCTAGGGTCATGAATTATGATGATGCATTATTAAACACTGGTGAAACATGACATCACGTCGTCTGCCAAATTACACCACAGCCATTGTTTTATCTTGTTAATTAATCTCAGTAACTCATAGTCGACTTTGTTTTTAAGCCATTTTAAATCTGTAAGTGTGAGTTTACACAGATGTTGGATAAGAGGCTGTGCTAAATAGTACAACCCCAAATCAGGAAAAATTGGGACAGTATGGAAAACCACTGGCAAATAAAATAAAAATGCAGTGTTCCTTACATTTACTTTGACTTTAATTTGATTGCAGACAGTTTGGACCCTCCTTAATATACCTCCATTCCTGCATTTCAGGAAATTCACATTAAAAAAAAGTTGGGACAGGGCAATTTAGGGTCAGTAATGAGGTGAAAAAACTAAATAATGATGTGATTCCAAACAGGTGATTGTAATCATGGTTTGGTACAGAAGCAGCATCCAGGAAAGGCTGAGTCTTTGATGAGCAAAGATGATCAGAGGATCTCCAGTTTGTCAACAAATGCATGAGAAAATTATTAAAATGTTTAAAAACAATGTATCTCAAAGAAAGATTAAAAGGGATTTGCATATTTCTCTCTCCACAGTGCATAATATCATTAATCGAATCAGGAGGAATTTCAGTGCGTAAAGGCCAAGGACACAAACTTAAGCCGAACGCCTGTGATCTTCAATCCCTCAGACGGCCCTGCATCAAGAACCACCACTCAACAATAGCTGATATAACCACATGGGTGAGGGATTACTTTGGCAAACCTTTGTCAAGCACTACAATACAGAGTTACATGCACAAATGCCACTTAAAACTTTACTGTGCAAAAAAGAAGCCTTATGTTAACCATGTCCAGAAGCGGCGTCGACTTCTCTGGGCTTGGAGGCATCTAGGATGGACCATCACACAGTGAAAACGTGTATTGTGGTCAGATGAATCAGCAATCCCTGTCTTTTTTGGAAAAAAAAAAAGGATGCCGTGTGCTCCGGACAAGGAACGAAAAGGACCATCCAGACTGTTATCAGTAACAAGTCCAAAAGCCAGGGTCTGTCATGGTAAGTGGCTGTGTCAGTGCCCTTGGCAAAGGTCATTTACACTTCTGTGGTGGCAGCATTAATGTAGAAAAGTACGTTGAGATCTTAGAGCGACATATGCTGCATTCAAGACGTCATCTTTTCCAGGGACGTCCATGCATTTCTCAACAAGACAATGCAAAACCACATGCTGCACACATTACAAAGGCATGGCTGCAGAAGAAGAGGGAGTCCTGACCTGTCCCCAATAGAGAGTGTGAAACGACGACCCCGTACTGTTGCACATCTTAAGACGTGTTTGCAGGAAGAATGGGACAAAATAAAAGCTGAAACACTAAATCACTTGGTATCCTCAGTGCCAAAACGTCTTTTAAGTGTGGTGAAAAGGAATGGCAACATTACAAAGTGGTAAATGCTTTATTGTCCCAACTTTTTTGGAATGTGTTGCAGGCCTGAAATGCAGGAATGGATGTTTATTAATAAATTAAATGAAGGTAAGCAGATAAAACATGAAATCTCAGGTTCATCCTGTCTGCAATGAAATAAAAGTCAAAGTAAATGTAAGAATGTCTGATTTGGGGTTGTAAGAGTGCTGATTTTTTGTAACATTTAAAGGTTAAAAGGCTGTTTTGATATGATGTATGTGGTATGTATATCATGCTGTTTATCACGACCCATATGTGTGTTGTTTTCATAAAGATCTTAATGTAATCTGATATGCCAGAGGATTCATGGCCACCGGCTCATGGCCTTGGCTGAAAAAAAAACACACACTATCACACTGCACTGTCCCCTAATGGGCAGTTCATGCAACAGCAACTGAAAGATCTCTACTGTCTACAATACCCTGATTTTCAACGGATGAAATACGTGAATTTAAGATGTTCATATTGATATTTTAGGACAATTTAGGAGTTTTTCTTTTTTAATTACATTATATTGTATATAATGTGTCAACATTATATACAATACTAACACAACCAAGCAGCTGCACAGTTACAAAGCTTTGAACTCTCTATCCTGCATGGTAGCAGAACTAAAAACATCATCAAGCACTCATATGACACTTAAATTTTTTTAAAATATCAGCACATACACAAATATGCCACAGAATTAGACAGCTTTAGGATATATTTATCCACCCACATCTTTTGCATCGTTTCCATTTTACCATTCCCTCATATACTATTGACGTAGTCACTATTTTACATATCAGAGAATGTTTTACTTTGGCTAAAACTACACAGAAAATGAAATCTGCCTGCATTTGCATGGCAGAGCTGTTTTGCATGTTAGATTCATTAATCCTCAGGTGTGAAGCAATGAGCCGTACACATTATTTGCACTTCAGACTGGCCAAATTATGTGTGTCGAGCTTTGGGTGGAACAGGCTGAGATTCTTTAAAAAAAAACACACTTACTGTTGGTATACCATCCACATGTCGTATTTAACACTCTACTGTAAAATACAATATATCTGTTTGGGGACACCATGGTAACTGGATAACCAAGCAATGATAGGGCTGTGTGTATGTGATGGAGAAGAAATGCTCATTTTTAAGGGTCATTTTTAATGAAAAATAATAATAAAAAAAAAAAAAAACAGCATCTAAAACTTAACTGAGAGGTTTTTTTTTCTCAAAGGCAGCCTTAATATAAATAATTGTATAATTTAGCACATAAATATATGTATTTATAATGTTTAAGTGAATATAGATACACTAATATAGATTAAATAACAATAAACACATGTACAACCTGCTTTATTATAAAGACAGATCTAATGCTAGGTAGGACCCTCCTTGGCCTAATTTCTTTACAAGATGGATTCAACAAAACATGAAAACATTTGTTGAAACCATTTATTTAAGATTGTATTTAAGATTTTGATCAATGCTTCCAAATCTGCTGTACTACCACATCCCATAGGTTATGTATTGATTGCAATGATTACTCACTCACTTTTTTAACTGCTTATCCAATTAGGGTGTGTGTGTGGGTGTGAACTGTGGGAGGAAACCGGATCTCACGCAGACACAGGGAGAGCACGCAAACTCTGCACTGATCCGCACTGGATCGAACTCAGGACCTTCTTGCTGTGAGGCGAGCCACCGTGCCACCCTGCACTGATTACATGTTTTATAATCATTTTGGAAGTATGCATTATAAGTTTACACCACCAGCCTAAATCGTAAGACAAAGTCTAAACTGTGTATAAATAATTATATAATATGCACCAAACGTATGTAATTATAGTGTTTAAGTAGATATATGCATTAAATTACATATTAAACAATATTGTGTATATAATGCACATACACATGCTGTTTTAGTATGAAGACAGATCTAATGCTGCATAGGACCCCACTTGGTGTCATTTCTTTATGGAATGAACTCAATGAGGTGCTGAAAACATTTATTTATTTTGGATTTTAATCCATGCTTTAAATCCACTACTCTACCACATCCCATAGGTTCTTTATTGGGTTTGGACCTGATGACTGAGGAGGCCATTGAAATACATGGATTGCACTGTGGGCGTGGTTCATGATCATGTTGGAAGTAGCCATTATACAATTACAACACCAGCAGGCTAAATGGTAAGACAATGACAAAGTCAAGCCCCATGCCCACTAAGACTCTCAATCTCAATCTCAATTGTGGTCTGTTTCATTAAAATATAACTAGATTGTAAATAAAGATCAGCTCCAAAATGACCTAAAATTACTTAAAACCCTTTTGTAAACTAGGTAGGTCATTGCACTTATGCTATATAGCCAAAAGTATTTGAACATCCATACTAATTATTGAGGCACACATAATCTACTGTATTATATAAAATAAATGTGAGTCCCATTTTGTGCCAAAAGTTTGAAAAAGCCTTTTCTGTTCCACCCTGACTTCATCTCTGTGCACAAAGCAAGGTTCATAAAGAGCTGCCTATATGCAGCTGCCTAAGCAGAAAGGATTCTAACTGACATAGAACTGACATTCAGGGCAGACTATTTAGACATACTAATTAGGCAGCAAAAACGTCTTGGCTGTCCCTGCATACCGCTGCAGTGTTAGTTTACTAAGCTCACATAGTTAGCATTAGGCCATTCACAACAATGGGCTAAAGCAACACGACCCGCTAGCATGTGCCACACTAAATGCTGGGATTGCCTTCGCAGGTGAGGAAGCACACAAAGCTCCCTCAGAATATCGGTCAGAATAAGGAATCTTAGTAGGCAGCATTTTAGGGCATGTAAGAATTTATACAGCCTTCTTCCCAGGAGGGCGTGTAGAATGATGTAAAATGTTGTCTATGTTGACAGTTCACTAGGTATTCATCAGAGATGTTCACAAGTCACAAAATACGAGTCCGAGTCGAGTCACGAGTCGTTAGGCTAGAGTCCGAGTCAAATCACGAGTCAATATAACATACAAAACATATATTAAAAATGTAGCGTAGAAATAAACAAATAATATGTACGTTCAGATAAAAACAACAACAGATTAGCGACTGTATTTTGCTGTTTTACTTAGTGCCTTTACTTTCCTAGGAACCAGTTAAAAGCTTAAACTGACGTTTAGTTTTCATTGCAAATTATGGCACAGCGGCCAAAATCCCAAACACAGCAAAAAATTCATAATACTGCTTACCTTAGCTTATGCTCTTACATAAGCTATTAAATTTATAACCGTGCATCCCATTAGGAATAGAATCCGTTATTATGTAAATGTGCTTATAATTAAAAACCTCCAAACTTTTCCATTTTCCTTGAATTAAAACACGAACTCGTTAGAAAGTCAATCAAGCATTTCATTGACACATCATCTGTGTGACGCTGCAAACTAAATATATGCACATTTCAGCATTTCTTACTAAAAATTACAATCAGAAGGTCTGATTGGTTCAGAAAGCGGTTCTTAGAATCATTAGCGCCAATTCTGTAGGAGCGTTCCATTCACACTATCTGTTACTGTGAAGTGCACTACGTAGGGTATTCCACCATTTTAAGTGAGATTCATATTCAAAGGAGGGAGTAGGAAGTGATGCTTCATCACTACGCCGGAAGCTGGCTGGAACATTTAGCCATTGTGTGCGTTGCGGGTTAAGACGGCGGGAGCTTTATTAGAGAGCAGAAAATGACACAATCAGAATGATGTCGGATCATATATATATATATATATATATACAGTATATATATAATTGTCACATGTAACTAATGTTGCTGACTTTTGTTGTCTACAAGTCCCGAGTCAAGTCCGAGTCATTTGAAACGAGTCCGAGTCGAGTCTGAAGTCGCTGTGTGTGCGACTTACGTGCCACTCTGACTCAAGTCGCAGACTCGAGTCCCCATCTCCTGTATTCATACAGGCTTATAGTCCGGTGTGAGGGAACTGGCCTGCACAAAACCCTGATCTTAACACCAGTAAACACAACTGAGATGAATTGTAACATCAATTGCAGGCCAGGTCAGGCCGGGTCTACATTAGTGCTTAAAGCCACAAATGGCCTTTCATTAAATTATAAAAAAAAAAAAACCTCACAACTATTCCCTAAAATCTTGCGGAGAGACTTAAGGACTACAAGTCCCTTCATAAACAATTCTTGTATGTATGTGGGACCAAGATAAAATGCATAATATATATAAAAATACATAAATATATAACGTCCCTGTTACTATCTATTGTCTTTAAATAATAAGAAATGCTGAAATTCCTGTTTTAGGTTGGTGGTCACTTTGTCTGTCTTTAAACTAATTAAACCTTCAGTCAACACCAATTCTCTATGTGAAACCTTTTACATCTTACCTCTAAACAAAGGGAATACAAAAATGGGCGCAAGCTTGTCACTCACACAGTGAAAAACACACACTGCTTCTCTCTGACAACTTGCCCAAGCGAGTTCTGCAAGCGGCCCTTCCAAGCACGCATTTCGGTCGGATTTGTGCCTCCCCTCTTTTGCCTACAAGTTGTTGTTGACTTTTCTCCGAGCTCTCTTTATTTATCCAGGGCGTCTTGTTTGATGGGGTATTTCTATTTTGCCTCTCAATCTTTCTTTTCTTTCATCATGTGCCCTTAATGAAAAGGTACAAGTGCTTGTTGACCTTCCTGAATGAGTCATGCCAAACCACAGAGCCTTAAAAAAACTATTAGAACAGACCCGCAATGACGATCAGAATAGTTACCACAAAAAAAGGCATGTTTACCCTCTGATATATACTACCACAGACTTATATGGAGTGAAAGAAAACAGAGCTTCAACTTTTGTGGACACAGTAGGATTTATAAAAATAAAATGATTACGCTTAAATCATCTCATGAATCTACAAAATCAGTCCCTTACTATCGGTTATGCATCATTCAATACCTGTGAGGTGTATTAAGCCATTATTTGCTATTTGATAAGCAGTGTGTACCTATTAAACACTCATGCAAACAGATTGAAAAATAAATATATGAAAGGTCAAACTGTGGCATTTAAATGCAATAAAGAACAGCAAAAACTTTGATATAGCAGGATATTATTGTTATTATTATTATTATTATTATTATTATTATTATTATTATGGTTATTCTTATTCTTATTATTTTTATTACTATTTTTATTATTCTTATTGTTATTTTTATTATTATTAATTAATATGAATCTATTATTACTATTATTATTCGTATTATTACTATTATTCTTATTTTTATTTAATAATTATTAATATTATTCTTATTGTTAATCTTATTGTTATTATTCTTATTCTTATTGTAATTATTATTATTATTATTGTTATAATTTTTAATTATTATTATTGTTATTATTCATATAATTATTCTTAGTTATTATTATTGTTATTATTATTATTATTATTGTTATTGTTATTATTATTGTTATTGTTATTATTATTGTTATTATTATAATTTATTATTATTATTATTGTCATTATTCTTATCATTATTATTATTATTATTATTATTCTTTTTTTTTTTTATTATTATTATTGTTATTATTAATAATAATAATAATATTAATAAACTATTACATTACTATATTATAATAGTTATTATTAACTATTATTACAATGAATTATAATTATGCTAACAAGTGCTCTGTAAATACTGTTGGTGCAGCACAGCTGCAGTGCTTGGTTCTACACCATGTATTTCAAACGCCCGCATTGGTTGGCAACAGGTACTCTCACATCACAAAAAAACATGCCAGTAAGTGTATAGACGCCTATATTTTGCCTTTAGATGTACATCTTTAAATTTAGTGAGTGTGAATAAGTAAGACCTGCAACTGATTTATGGATTTGGCCCCACCACTACACTGACTAAATAAATAAAAGAATAAATAAATAAAGGAATAAAAATTAAAAGTGCATTTTTTATTTTTATTTTACATTTTCCCCCTTATTCAGTGAAAGTTCTATGCAGCCATTGTTGGTAATGCTTTAACATATTCCAATACTGGATTAAGAAATAAGGTGGCCCAGTGGCTTGATTGGTAACACTGTCACCTCACAGCAAAAAGGTCCTGGGTTCCATTCTCAGGTGGAGTGGTCTGGGTGCTTTTTGTACAACCCCAAATCAGAAAAAGCTGGGACAGCATGGAAAATGCAAATAATAATAATAATAATAATAATAAACAGAGTTTCTTACATTTACTTTACTTTAATTTCATTGCAGACATTTATCCTGGCATTTGGACTTGTTGCTGATAACAGTCTGGATGGTTCTTTTTTTCCAAAAAAGACCTGGAATGCTGATTTATCTGACCACAATACACGTTTCCACTGTGTGATGGTCCATCCTAGATGTCTCCAAGCCAAGAGAAGTCGACACCACTTCTGGACATGGCTAACATAAGGCTTCTTTTTTGCACAGTAAAGTTTTAAGTGACATTTGTGCATGTAACTCTGTATTGTAGTGTTTAACAAAGGTTTGCCAAAGTAATCCCTCACCCATGTGGTTATATCAGCTATTGAACGATGGACTTCCACTATTCAGAAAACGAACGCAGGAAAGGACATAGATAGAGTTTCTTAACATGAGACATGAGAAAGTCCTATTCCCGCCTCTCAGCTAAATATAGTTCATTGTCTCCGATTCTTGGCCTGCTTTCTTCTCCCTTGTTAGTTTTAGTGTAACTCTGGGGCCATGAGTTTTTGGCAGGGTGATTTGTGTAGAGTAAGGCTGGAAGATCTTCAAGTTCCAGACATACCAACAAACCGCAGATATTGCAACAGCCTTAGGCTAGGGATCACTGCTGCAAAAGCTCGAGCGGAGCTGGCGAATCCGATCTGCGGCCAGGTCTAAGGACTGACACATTCCCCAGGGTGCTGTTACTGTGTGGTCTAGACGTCCTACACTGCCTCTGCAGGTCATTTTATACATACACTGATCAGCCATAACATTAAAACCACCTCCTTGTTTTTACACTTGCTGTCTATTTTATCACTTACCATATAGGAGCACTTTGTAGTTCCACAATTACTGATTGTAGTCCATCTGTTTCTCTACATGCTTTGTTAGCCCCCTTTCATGCTGTTCTTCAATGGTAAGGACTCTCCCAAGACCACTACAGAGTTGGTCCACCTTGTAGATTTAAAGTCAGAGACGATCACTCATCTATTGCTGCTGTTTGAATTGGTCACCTCAGAAACCTTCACCAGTGGTGACAGGACGCTGCCCATGGGGCGCTGTTGGCTGGATATTTTTGGTTGGTGGACTATTCTCAGTCCAGCAGTAACTCCATCAGCATTGCTGTGTCTGATCCACTAATACCAGCACAACACACACTAACACACCAGCACCATGTCAGTGTCACTGCAGTGCTGAGAATGACCCACCACCCAAATAATACCTACTCTGTAGGGGTTCTGGGAGAGTCCTGACCATTGAAGAACAGCATGAAAGGGGGCTAACAAAGCATGCAGAGAAAGAAATGGACTACAGTCAGTAATGGACAGTGAGTGTAGAAACAAGGAGGTGGTTTTAATGTTATATTAAATAATGAGAGTACTGATTGGTCTTATATTATATCCCATAAACAGTCAGAGACTTGGAACTTTTCCAAGCCGAGACAGATTTATTGCATATTGCAATAAACATCCGAAGCAAGGCAAGTTTTAGTCCCATTTCATTCGTAGCTATTAAGTTTGCAGAAGTAATTCTAAATCATAAAGCCGGCTGCTTTGTCGAAACTAAATGTTAGATCTCCTGCAAAGTTTTGGCAAGATAAAATCACTCTTCACGGCTGCTTATTACAATATGGGCATTCTTGAATCTTGAATTTCCGATGATGACTGATTTATTTATGACCGTTCCACAACGTAAATCAAAAAATTACTTACAGCAAACACATGTAAAAATGATGAATGAGTGCGTAATACAGCTCTGAACGTGTACAGCAGACAATTTAGTTTTTATAGCGCTCGTCCTAAAACTTACACTCCTCATTTCAAAGAGCAGCGTGACAGCTGAATATAAACTCACTGAGCACTTTATTAGGTACACCTAATAAATCTTGCATTTGGTGTGTACATTTCTTTTTTTTTCTCAAGCTACTCCTAGTATACAGATGATCTTTGTAGTTATACTTTAACTGACTGTAGCCCAGTGTATCAATCAAAAGGGACCAATGTGTGACCATTATCAGTACTGCAATGACACGGACATAAAACCTTGTAATGTGTGTTGTACTGGTATGAGTTGTAAGGATTTGTAAAACACATCAGTGTCAATACCACGAGCAGAATAGTCAGGTCAGTATGGTCAGTAATTGTACACCCACAAAGTTTGGTATGTATCAGCCATAACATTAAAACCACCTCCTTGTTTCTACACTCACTGTCCATTTTATCAGCTCCACTTACCATATAGAAGCACTTTATAGTCCTACAATTACTGACTGTAGTCCATCTCTTTCTCTGCATGCTTTGTTAGCCCCCTTTCGTGCTGTTCTTCAATGGTCAGGACCACCACAGAGTAGGTATTATTTAGGTGGTGGATCATTCTCAGCACTGCAGTGACACTGACATGGTGGTGGTGTGTTGGTATGTGTTGTGCTGGTATGAGTGGATCAGACACAGCAGCGCTGCTGGAGTTTTTAAACACCTCGCTGTCACTGCTGGACTGAGAATAGTCCACTAACCAAAAATATATCCAGGCAATAGCGCCCCGTGGGCAGCGTCCTGTGACCACTGATGAAGGTCTAGAAGATGACCAACTCAAACAGCAGCCATAGATGAGCGATCGTTTCTGACTTTACATCTACAAGGTGGACCAACTACATAGGAGTGTCTAAGAGTGGACACGGTATTTAAAAACTCCAGCAGCACTGCTGTGTCTGATCTGCTCATTCCAGCACAACACACACTAACACACCACCACCATGTCAGTGTCACTGCAGTGCTGAGAATGAACCATCACCCAAATAATACCTGCTCTGTGGTAGTCCTGGGACCACTGAAGGACAGGGTAAAAGCAGGCTAAAAAAGTATGCAGAGAAACAGATGGACTACAGTCAGTAATTGTAGGACTATAAAGTGCTTCTATATGGTAAGTGGAGCTGATAAAATGTGCAGTAAGTGTAGAAACAAGGAGGTGGTTTTAATGTTATGGCTGATAAGTCTACCTAATAAAGTGCTCAATCAGTGGTTGCTTATTTTATTTATTTATTTTTGATGTTTCGGCAACATCTATTGCTAAAGGTTGTAAATGATCAAATAAATGAGACAAGTTTGGCATGAAGGAACTCCAGAGGTCTGCAGAGCCCTGACCTCAACCCCATCAGTGTCTAAACTCCCGAAGCCTCTTGATTGAATGGACAAACATTCTCACACACACACACACACACACACACACTTTGCATTAATTTTAACCCTATATAGTATATTTAGAATACTTCATATAACAAGTTTGGACAACAATACATACATGCCCTGATTAACCAGTAGATTTTAGTAGACCAGATCTTCCTGTCAACTGTAAGTCCTGAAGTGCTAATTTGAAAACTTCAGAAAGCAAGAACAGCTGAGGCCCTAAGCAGTATGCCACACAAGCTCACAGAATGGTTCTGATAACATGTTGTGGTATAAAAGCACAACACAATTGGACTCTAATGCAGTGTAAATGCATTCTTTGTATTAAAATATCACTTTTTTTGTAGCATCTGCTATTCTGGTAGACATAAAAGAGTCAACCATAGTGCCAATAGTAAAGTGTGATAAAGAAGTAATGGTTTCTGAATAGTAGTAATGATTAAGCACCCCCCAGCAACCCTAATTGGATAAGCGGTTAGAAAAGTGAGTGAGTGAGAGTAACTAGTCACAAAAATACATAGTCACAGAACACATTGTAGCAAAGACCAGCAGAGGGTGCAGGTTACAGAATTATGCCCACCTGCCATGCCATTATGACAGACAGTAAGCGTAGGGTGCAGTTGACTCATTGTGGAACTGACAGTCTCAGTTAATTAAATCACGTTAATCAATAATTTGCTCCAGGTGAATGTCCCTCTATTTCATTAGGGTTTCCTTCTTTGCTGGCAACCTGTTCTTTTCTCTGTGAAGTGAGATGCTGGGCTCAGTCTGGCTCCTTATCTACTTTCAGGGGAACTCTTCTGAGTTACTCTTATAAGTGGGTCCGACGTATGGATAAAATAAGTGGAGTAGTTCCCTCTCTTTTGCGTGCTGGTGGATTGAGCAGCTGGCCCTATTGTGACAACCATTTTTCTCACATTTTGATTCGATCCTTTTTTGTCTACTATATTCACTATAGACTGTGGATGTTCGTTTGTGTGAGCATTTCTTTTTAATACTCCTATTAGTTTATAGTATTCGTCACCCCTCATTTTGTCATTTCTCTTTATTATTCAACCTTAATTTGGTATTAAATATACTGGGTTTGTTCTTTAAATCTTGCAGGTAAGCGGTGGTTGTTTAGTTTCCTGCCCGCAGTGTCACTCAAACATTCGTGTTTGTGTGTGTGTGTCTGTAAATGATCACCTAGATGACAGCTGAGGGGTCAAGTTTTACCTTCTTTATATGGCCTCTTGATCTGTTTGCATAAGTTGTTCAAACCGCAGGGCTTTTTTTGGAGTTCTGTGCTCTGCCCAAGACGAATGATGACTTGAGGAACTTGTGGACAGCTGTTTATGCGGAAAGGGCATAATTCATTTCTCAGTCTATCAGGTGTAAGGTAATAGCTGAATAGCAGGTCAAAAGTACAGATGATATCTCTATCGCTGTTGGCTTTAAGTGTTTGTTTAAGAAGCCGATAGTGAAAGAAATAGAGAAAGCGGTGCTCTATATAACTGTGAGAACAAGTGCAAAATAAACACTTAGAAGGCAATCAATGCTGTACAGTAAACAGGGATTATGTAACAAATTTAATAACTAATATAACGTAGGTTTTAAGGCACAATGCTGGGCTGAAAACAACCCAACCTGGATTATTTGCCAACCCAGCGCTGGGTAAATATTAAAAAACTGATTCAACGCTGTTGAGTTGAATGAGTAAAATCCACCAAAATGCTGATATCTTACAGATTAGTAATTATACATTTAGTGACATTTAAAATATTTTTATTTGCAATGTCGTGTTTCCTTGGGGCGGCACGGTGGCTTAGTGGGTAGCACTGTCGCCTCACAGCAAGAAGGTCCTGGGTTCGATCCCCAGGTGGGGCGGTCCGGGTCCTTTCTGTTTGGAGTTTGCATGTTCTCCCCATGTCCGTGGGGTTCCTCCGGGTGCTCTGGTTTCCTCCCACAGTCCAAAAACATGCCACCAGGCTAATTGGAAACACTGAATTGTCCTATACATACCTAGCCGCTAGATGCACAAACCAGTGCATTGTAGTGCCCGTCCTAAGCCCGGATAAAATAGGGAGGGTTGTGTCAGGAGGGGCATCCGGCATAAAAAATTGTGCCAAATCAATGCGAATCATGATCCGCCGAGAGCCGACCCCGCAAACGAACGGGACAAAGGCCGAAGAAGAAGAAGAATGTCGTGTTTCCTTGAAACGTGCCAATTTCCCCTCCAGTTTCAAATAAAATCCGCCCAATCTGGCAACACAGGATGTTACAAATGAACCTTTATATCCTTAAAAGAATTTAGGCATTGGCAACAGGACATGGTAACCCAAGTGCTGGGTTGAGAGAATAACCCAGCAGTTGGGTTATTGGAGTAAGATATAACCCAGCAAAGTAACCCAACCGCCTTAACCCAGCGGTGGGGCAGAAAAAAAAAAAAAACCACCCAGCATTTTTAAGTGTATGAATTTGATCCTAGAATGCAATACATGGTTCAATTAGCTAGCATTCGGTCGCTAGAATAAGATATTTGTACAGAATCACCAAAGAGGGTATAGGCATGCTGCACAGACACACACACACACACACACACACACACACACACACACACACACACACTTATCTCGCCTCTGCCAGACTGCAGCTAAAAGCCCAAAAAACACCATTACGATTCAGAATGCCCTCTTGTCCCCTGGCTCTCGAACCTATTTAAGATTAAAACAAGCTGAACCCAAGCTCTTAATTAATGAAGCTCATTACTTAAATTCACGAACATAATTACTCAAAAAGAAAAAAGAAAAATAGTTAAATGATGTCTTTAACATTGAATGACCGTGCAACGCAGCTTTACGCATAGAATTAATGAAATGAGGCAGGAATAATAAAGAAGAGCTTAAATTAAATACATGATTTGCAGATTTACTGCAAAATAATGATTATGTTATGGGATGGGGTGTGGTGGACCCAAGAGCAGAGCTCCTGGTTTATTTAATGTAGGTTAAACAGTGAATGTGAACTAATATAGCCAAGAAAACAACGTATGAGGTGTGGAGATGAACAGACAACGTTTGTGTGCTTTCACAGTTGCGAGTGCTACATGGTCTGGCTCCACAGTATCTGTGTGAACTTATTGAGCACTACAACCCAGCACGTTCACCTCGTTCAGCACGTGCAGGGTTACTTATAGTTCCCAGAATTAAAAAGATCACGGCAGGTGGAAGAGCGTTTCTTACAAAGCTCCACAACTTTGGAATAATCTCCCTGCCTCTGTCCGGGACTCGGACACAGTCTCAATGTTCAAGTTTAGATTGAAAACATATTTATTTACTCAGGCTTTTGATTAGTCTTTTCAATCTAGGGGTGTGTGGCTCCTGTCCTGGATGTCTGGACAGTCTGGTGCTCTCGTGTTTGTCAGATTTGCTGGCACTGCGTGTTGGTTTCTGACTCCTAGGACAGGAGCTGCCCACCCTGAATATGGACAAAGGCACAGAGCTTGGGGGTTCTTGGTCATTAAAACTTGTGGTGATCAAGGATGTTGGGTTGCTGTTGTTCTGCCTCTCTTGTCCGATCACTCCGGTTTGATGACGGTGGAAGAGGTGGGTGCTGATGTCATGTGAAAGCCTTCATGACTTTGTTACCTGCTCGCTCTCCCTTTTAGTTATGCTGTAATAATCAGGGGTGCCGGAGTCTAAAGCTACTCTCTGCTTAATGATTTCACATTTTACCTACATGTTCTGTTGTTTTACCCTGAGGTTAAAGACAACAATGCTGCTCCTGCTAGATGTGACGGAAGCCTGGCTTGTTTGCCCCAAAAGTCAAGAACTCACTACAGATTTTATCACAGACAAATAATAAAGAACTTCAATTATTTTGTGCTTAGATGTGTAAATCCTATTTATTCAAATTATCCTTCAGGCCACCCAAGAAGGATGGGGGTCCCTGCTGAGTCTGGAGTTTTTCCTTGCCACTGTCGCCCTCGGCTTGCTCAACAGGGGTTTTTGGTCTGTCGGTCCTGGATTCTGTAAAGTTGCTATGAGACAATGTCTAATGTAAAAAGCCCTATATAAATGCATTTGCAACCCACTGAACCAGGGAGCAGTGCTTTACCAGTGCTCTACAGGGGGAGTGAAAACGAGTGGAAAAAGCACTCCATAAGGTGGTAGTTAAAAAGGCGGGAACAGCAAACAAAGGAGACGCTGAAAATGGCATGCTCAAACAAAGAGAGACAATAGTAAGCCGGTAAAGTCTAAACTTAAAGACAGTGAGCTGAACCCTTTAAGTTCAGCTCACACTTTTCACCCAGGTGAGGAGTTTAGACCTCAGTTAATCTGCTGAGGTCTGTAACCTTTGATATTCTTTGTTTCAGCTTTCTGTTCTTTTCTCCCTTTTCTTTTTTACTTGTTTGTTGTTTTCTAGTCTTTTCTTTTCACCTTTTTGCTAGTTACAATACCGTCTGCCCCTCTACAAAGGTGCAGCACTGAGCCATGGTTTGGATGAGCTTTTTATACAGAGCCCAACAGGTGTGTCTGATCAGCCGTGATCAGCAGTAATCAGTGCTGGGGCTTCTGGGAAATGGAGTTCTCAGAGCTGCTCCCAGCTGCTCTCTTACTGCGCTGCCCAGGCCCCCTGTTGGTGACCGGCGGTGTGGACCGACCCCTTACAGATTATCTAAAAGGTAAGTAAGTGTACGCACACACTAATAATCAGATATTTATTTATTTACTGTCTGCTTTATCCTGGGGCAGGGGCACGGTGGGTCTGGTTTGCTGGGCAAGAGGCAGAAAATACACCAGACAGGTTGCCAGTCCATTACAGAGCAAACACACACACACCACACACACACACACACACACACACACTTCAAACTGGTCTGACTGCATGTCTTTGGTCTTGTGGGAGGAAACCAGAGCACCTAGAGGAAACCCCTGCTGACACAGGGAAAACATCCACAGAAAGAACCTTGGTTGTCTTGCTGTGAGGCGACAGTGCTACCCACTGTGCCACTATGTACTCACTGTGTAATCAGATTATTTTAAGATTAGGATTATTATGGGATTCTTCGATAATTAAGTGCTCATGTAAAAGTAGATTTTAATACTCTTAATCGGACTGACTAAGCAAAATCAAAAGTTTGATTTTACACTGATCAGTCATAACATTAAAACCACCTCCTTGTTTCTACACATTGTTCATTTTATCAGCTCCACTGACCATATAGAAGCACTTTGAAGTTCTACAATTACTGACTGCATTATTTATCTGTATGCTTTGTTATCCCCCTTTCATGCTGCTCTTCAATGGTCAGGACTCTCCACAGGACCACCACAGAGTAGGTATTATTTAGGTGGTGGATCATTCTCAGCACTGCAGTGACACTGACATGGTGGTGGTGTGTTAGTGTGTGTTGTGCTGGTATGAGTGGATAAGACACAGCAGCGCTGCTGGAGTTTTTAAATACCGTGTCCACTCACTGTCCACTCTATTAGACTCTCCTATAGTTGGTCCACTTGTAGATATAAAGTCATCTATTGCTGCTGTTTGAGTTGGTCATCTTCTAGACATTCATCAGTGGTCACAGGACGCTGCCCATGGGGCGCTGTTGGCTGGATATTTATGGTTGGTGGACTATTCTCAGTCCAGCAGTGACTGTGAGATGTTTAAAAACTCCATCAGTGCTGATGTGTCTGATCCACTCACACCAGCACAACACACACTAACACACCACCACCATGTCAGTGTCACTGCAGTGCCGAGAATGATCCACCACCCAAATAATACCTGCTCTGTGGTGGTCCTGTGGGGGTCCTGACCATTGAAGAACATGGTAAAAGCAGGCTAAATAGGTATGTAGAGAAATAGATGAACTACAGTCAGTAATTGTAGAACTACACAGTGCTTCTATATGGTAAGTGGAGCTAATAAAATGAACAGAGTGTAGCAACAAGGAGGTGGTTTTAATGTTATGGCTGATCAGTGTATGTTTCTTAAACTGGGAATAAAACCTGAGCACTAAAGTTGTTTAATTACTCCTTTTTTTTTACCATATCCACCCATTTGTGGCCAGTTGGATCTTATCCAATCACCTGCCAGGATTGGGGTCACACAGAGCAGAGAGACACGTGTAGAGCCAAGCACTGCCGTCTCTGATCATTGTCCCCATTCAGGTGTCTCCACAGGTCAGCAGAGTTTGTAATTGCCTGTCCTTCAGTCAATCGTGTGTCTGTGTAGACGCCCGGCCGACTGATAGCAAAGCTGAGATTTGAACTTGTGAGCTCAAGGTCTCAGTATTGGTGGGCTAACATGTTTTACAGCCGTGCCACTCGAATGTCCTTGCATTACAGTTTATGAAACTTATAGGTAGTCAGTATTCTCTGGTGTTCAGAGGTAGAAATACAAACCCAAATGAGAAAAAGTTGGGACAGCATGGAAAATGCAAATAATAAAAAAACACAGTTTCTTACATTTACATTTACTTTTATTTGATTGCAGACAGGATGAACCTGAGATATTTAAATCTTGCAAGTGATTTAGTGTTTCAGATTTATTTTGTCCCATTCTTCCTGCAAACACGTCTTAAGATGTGCAACAGTACGGGGTCGTTGTTGTCGCATTTTTCATTTCAAAATTACACACATTCTCTATTGGGGACAGGTCAGGACTGCAGGCAGGCCAGTACAGTACCCGTACCCTCTTCTTCCGCAGCCATGCCTTTGTAATGTGTGCAGCATGTGGTTTTGCATCGGCCTGTTGAAAAATGCATGGACGTCCCTGGAAAAGATGACGTCCTGAAGGCAGCATATGTCGCTCTAAGGTCTCAATGTACTTTTCTGCATTAATGCTGCAGCACAGAAGTGTAAATGACCTTTGCCAAGGGCACTGACACAGCCCCATACCATGACAGACACTGGTCTGGATGGTCCTTTTCGTCTTTGGTTCGGAGCACACGGCGTCCATTATTTTCAAAAAAGACCTGGAATGCTGATTCATCTGACCACAATACACGTTTCCACTGTGTGATGGTCCATCCTAGATGCCTTCGAGCCCAGAGAAGTCAACGCCGCTTTTGGACATGGTTAACATAAGGCTTCGTTTTTGCACAGTAAAGTTTTAAGTGGCATTTGTGCATGTGACTCTGTATTGTAGTGCTTGACAAAGCTTTGCCAAAGTAATCCCTCACCCATGTGGTTATATCAGCTATTGTTGAGTGGCGGGAAATGCAGGAATGAATGTTTATTAATAAATGAAATGAAGTTGAGCAGACAAAACATGAAATATCTCAGGTTCTGCATCATCCTGTCTGCAATCAAATAAAAGTCAAAGCAAATGTAAGCATCTCTGTATTTTTCATTATTTGCATTTTCCATACTGTCCCAATTTTTTCTGATTCAGGGTTGTATAAAGGAAGTGTAATTGTTAGTAATCAAGTAGGTCTATTAAATAATTATATGTTTTATTACAAAAGAAATTGTGACCAGTGTTTATATATTTTTTACTCCATCCACCCCCCAATAAGAAAAGTTTGGACACCCCTGCTTTAGTCTTACTTTTAACAAAGCACACTTGAGACAAGGAAAGACCAGAGAAGCAGAATAAGACCTGAGTGTTTACAGTTGAGGATTAAGTCTAGCTTATCCAGATTAAGCCTCTGATGTTTACTAGCCCTGTGGTCAAGTGCTCTTCTAATGCTACCCTTTATTTAGTCCACCAGTGAGATCCTGCCGGACAGCCTCTGGTGTAAAACAGTAGTTTTGAACTAAAATTAGAGGACGCTGCCCTATAATTATTGGCATTGCTGTAAAAAATGGATAAAAAAAGGATATGAAAAATGTATTTAATTAACTCTTACTAAAAATATCTCCCAATGAAAAGAGGAGAAAATCTAGCCTTTAATTAAAGAAGCGCTCTTAATGAGTGAATCTGTCTTTCTCATCTGATATACGGCCATGCTAATTCAGGTATGTTAAAGATTTGGGAATATGGGCTACTCTCTAACTAAAATGGTTAAATACAGTATTACTGTTTAACTTACTCTATATACTGCAGTTTTTACATTAATATTTGTCATAAAATACACAGAATGTGGGTTGCACCGGGTAGGCTGGTCGTGAGTGCGTTATACACTGATCAGCCATAACATTAAAACCACCTCCTTGTTTCTACACTCACTGTCCGTTTTATCAGCTCCACTTACCATATAGAAGCACTTTGTAGTTCTACAATTACTGACTGTAGTCCATCTATTTCTTTACATGTTTTTTTCAGCCTGCTTTTACCCTGTTCTTCAATGGTCAGAATCCCCACAGGACCACCACAGAGCAGGTATTATTTAGGTGGTGGATCATTCTCAGCACTGCAGTGATGTTGTGCTGGTATGAGTAGATCAGACACAGCAGCGCTGCTGGAGTTTTTAAACACCTTACTGTCACTGCTGGAATGAGAATAGTCCACCAACCAAAAATATCCAGTTAACAGCGCCCCATAGGCAGCGTCCTGTGACCACTGATGAAGGTCTAGAAGATGACCAACTCAAACAGCAGCAATAGATGAACGATCGTCTCTGACCTTACATCTACAAGGTGGACCAAGTAGGTAGGAGTGTCTAATAGAGTGGACAGTGAGTGGACACGGTATTTAAAAACTCCAGCAGCGCTGCTGTGTCTGATCCACTCATACCAGCACAACACACACTAACACACCACCACCATGTCAGTGTTACTGCAGTGCTGAGAATGATCAACCATCCAAATAATACCTACTCTGTAGTGGTCCTGTGGGGGTCCTGACCATTGAAGAACAGCATGAAAAAAGCGTGCAGAGAAACAGATGGACTACAGTCAGTAATTGTAGAACTACAAATTGCTTCTATATGGTAAGTGGAGCTGATAAAATGGACAGTGTGTGTAGAAACAAGGAGGTGGTTTTAATGTTATGGCTGATCGGTGTATATATATATTTTCTCACACTGTATGTGCATGGGCATACATGGAAGCAAATGCTATGCATTTTACATATCACAAACTATCAATTTTCACTAAGGGTCTGACTGACCTGAGATTTTCTCAGTAAACAAGGACAAACAAGGCATTACTTACTCATTAATATACAAAATAGTTTTACTTGCAAGCTCTGGTACTTGCCTGGTGTCACGCTGTAGTTCTGTGCATGCATAAAGTGTGCATAAGTGCCTACATGACAGCCCAAGGGTCAGATTTTCCCCAACATTTTTACTATAGCCGCTTGTCTTGTTTGCATAAGCCTTTTATACCGCAGGGCTTTCTCTGCACAACCCAAGATAAATGATGACTTGGTATACTTATCCAGGGTATAAGCTTTCCTTATTTGTTAGCAACATTAGCTCCATGGCTCCAGTACAAAACTAGAGAAGCAAATGGCTAAATTACTTCACTGGCCACTTTACTACCAAGGTATCATGTAATTAGTGCAGATTTGTCAGCTGCACGTTCATGCTGCATATTTCATACTACCATCATACTATCCCATCCAAGCGGTGCTCTATTGGATTCAGATTTGGTAACTCATGAAGGCACTGAGGTGCACTAAACTCATTATCATGGTTATGAAACTGGTTTAATATGACATGTGCTTTGTGAAATGGAACATTATTATACTGGAGGTAGCAATTATACGATGGAAATATTGTAGCCATGAATGGGTGCACATGGTCAGCACCAGTGTATGCTCTGATATTCCGATATGTAAGCCCACTGTGTGTCAAGAAAACATTCCAAACACCACCAGCAGACTGAACTTTTGACGCAAATATATGATATCAACTCTTTAACTGTCAAGTTTAAGTGAGCCTGTGCCCACTGTAGCCTAAGATTGCCTTAAATAAACAAGTTAAATTGTATGGTGCCCCTATAGACTTGAGGGTTAAGGGCCTTACTCAAGGGCCTAAGAGTAGCTGCATGTCAGAGCTGGGATTGGAATTCACAACCTTCTAGTTGGTAAGCCACAGTTCTACCCACTAGGCTACCACTGTCTCATGACAGACAGACAGACAGACAGACAGACAGACAGACAGACAGACAGACAGACCTGGTACCTTGAAGACCCAGCAACACCCCTCAACCTCTATGCACTGTATTATTACTGTCCGTTTTATCAGCTCCACTTACCATATAGAAGCAATTTGTAGTTCTACAATTACTGACTGTAGTCCATCTATTTCTCTACGTACTTATTTTAGCCTGCTTTCACCCTGTTCTTCAATGGTCAGGACCCCCACAGGACCACCACAGAGCAGGTATTATTTAGATGGTAGATCATTCTCAGCACTGCAGTGAAACTGACATGGTGGTGGTGTGTTAGTGTGTGTTGTGCTGGTATATGTGGATAAGACACAGCAGTGCTGCTGGAGTTTTTAAATACAGTGTCCACACACTGTCCACTCTATTAGACAATCTAGTTGGTCATCTATTGCTGCTGTTTGAGTTGGTCATCTTCTAGACCTTCATCAAGGGTCACAGGACGCTGCCCATGGGGCGCTGTTGGCTGGATAATTTGGTTGGTGGACTATTCTCAGTCCAGCAGTGACAGTGAGGTGTTTTAAAACTCCAGCAGCATTGTTGTGTCTTATTTACTCATACCAGCACAACACACACTAACACACCACCACCATGTCAGTGTCACTGCAGTGCTGAGAATGATCCACCACCTAAATAATACCTACTCTGTGGTGGTCCTGTTGGGGTCCTGACCATTGAAGAACAGGGTGAAAGGAGGCTAACAAAGCATGTAGAGAAACAGATGGACTACAGTCAGTAATTGTAAAACTACAAAGTGCTTCTATATGGTAAGTGGAGCTGATAAAGCGGACAGTGAGTGTCGAAATGTGTTTTAATGTTATGGCACATCATTAATTTGTAAATGCCCCAATGTATCACATTCCTGCATGGATTGGACTAAATTAGATGTTTCCTTTACTATATATATATATATATATATATATATATATATATATATATATATATATATATATATATATATATATATATATATATATATATATATTAATCTGGTAAATCAAATCATGGTCCATGTTTGCATGTTGCACTGACAATAATTATAGATTACTGTATCTATTAAAGACTGATTCTTAAAACATAAACGTAATTCTGAGTCTTGTTTGCTGCACTGCCCCCAACTGGTATCCTGCTAGAACTTCAAGCCTTGAAAATCAGACCAAATGTGTATTTAAACGAGCTCCGAGTAGCAATTCGATGGCATATTTATGGATGAATGAGGTGGCTAGTGATTTAAGAAATGTATGGCTAGCACACAAGTATACATGCACAAAACGTGGAAGGAGAATATTAGATTGGCTTTAGAAATGCATATTTGGTTCTACAGTGATCTGTTTAATGTATAATGCTGTTTTTGTTCTAAAGTTTTTAAATAATACAGATTAAACAGCCAGTTCTACCAGTCAAAAATGTCAGGCTGTATAGACATATGTATGTGGACACTGTGCTCCTAATTAAATATAACAGGTGTATACAAGCCCGGAGTGGCTAATCGGGAGATTCGGGAGGATTCCCGATGGGCCGGTTCATGTCAGTCTCGAGTTTGGGCCGGTTGGATGGAAAAAATAATTTTGACATTTATCTTTTACTTATCTAATCTTCTTCTTACATTCATTCAGTCATCTGACAGCGCAGCCCCTACCTACATCGCAGTAGATCAGATGGGTTCTACCATCTGAGGGAATCCCCCACTCCCAAATGTTTCAGTTGGTTTGGCCCACGAGTCGTCTTTTCTTGAGCGCCGGTAAAAGTAAACTTACAACAGAATAGCGCAAACCAACAGTCAGTGGTGATTTTCGCAAATCATCAGTCAGTGGTTTTTTTAGAACCCAATACACAGCATTAATCACAAATATCCAGTTTCAAGCTGAAAATAATAAAGATAATTTGAAGTGTAATATATTAAATAGCCTAACTCATTATTGGAATGTTTTGTTCCGACGCTGCTGTACTGATGATCCATGACTACTGAAGGGACAGGTAGAGGGTAGTCTAACAAAGTTATTTAAACTAACATAGTTATTTGTAATGTAAAATATAACGTAGAGAATATACATGATATATGTTAAATTGTTCAGACATTCAGAAAGATGTCAGCATGATAGCCTAATTTATTTTAACAAATGGAGACAAATAGCCTAAATCACTATCAATTTTACACCATCATAATATAGGCTAAAAAAAAATAAAAAAAAACTTCAAGCATGTTATGTTATTCAGCAAAATAAGCTAACCCTTAATGAATTTTTTTTTAGCCAGTCTGATCCTGCTGGTGAACCGAGTAGGCATGGAGAGGCCAGGACTACAGAGACAGGTAGAGAGGATAAAAATGAACTAAAAAAACTATTTAATGTAACAAGTTGCACACAGAACAGATGTGATGGATAGATTCTAAATGATACCCAGTACCCAGATATTCAGAATGCTGAAAATGCATTAAAATCAGCCCAAATGAAATAGGTAAACAGGAACTCTTGGAGGCCTTCATGTTAATGTACACAGAGAAGGAAATTCTCATGTCTATAGACAATCACACCGTTATTAATAAAGTTGCAGAAACCAGTGCACTGCTTAGGAGGCTTCTGATGCTGTAGGTAGCCTATACTAAATATGCGTGTAGTGAAGCTACTTAAGAGTTTAGTGTAAACCTAACAATAGAGCACCTCTCTGTGGGGAAGACAAATGCAATTTTTATTTCAAATTATTTTTATTTCAACTTATTGCTCCTGTACAAATGTAAATACGTTTTCATCTTTATAACATTTTTTACCTTTTAAATCTTTATCTGATTTAAATTAAACATGTTTTCTGTTAACTTACCAACATATACCTGAACTTATACCCAGTAAAAAGGCATTGTAAGAGCTAGCTGCTGTTTTATTTATTCAAATTCCTCCTCCATGGAAAAAGTGGGCCGGGTTTGGGAATGAAATTCCCGGGCTGAAAAAGGGTCCCACTCCGGCCCTGGGTGTATAAAATAATATTAGCTAAATGATATGCATTTAACATTGTAGTAACTCTTTGGGGAATCCCCTTTCTCTTTCAGCATGATTAAACCCTTGAACACAAAGCGAAGTCTATAAAGACATGGTTTGACTTGTTGTGTGCAATGTAGCTCCAGTTGCCTACACAGAGACCTGCTCTCGACCCAACTGAACCCTTTTGGGATGAATTAAGCTTGGTTTGCGAGCCAGGCCTTCTCTTCCAACATCAGTGCCTGGCCTTACTGACTCTACTGACCGAATGGGCACAAACACCCTCCACAGGTTACCACAGGTACACGTACCTGTCATTGTAGAGCCAAGAATGGTCCACTACCCCAACAAAATTGTGTCAGTGAAGGTCCAGTAGGGGTACTTTTTGATTGTTAAAAAGTGTACAGAGCAACAAAGGAGCTGAAGTAACTCACAGAGTGAATTAGAATGGTAACCAATGAATCAATGTATACTCATTGACCACCTGATAGGTGTATCTAAAAAAGACTATAAATACAGTACAATGAATGATCCACCCCTTAAATAGTACCAGCTCTGTGGTGGTCCTGTGGGGGTCCTGACCATTGAATAACAGTGTGAAAACAGGCTAAAAAAAAGTATGTAGAGAAATAGTTGGACTACAGTCAGTAATTGTAGAACTACAAAGTGCTTCTAAATGGTAAGTGGAGCTGAGAAAATGGACAGTAAGTGTAGAAACAAGGAGGTGGTTTTAATGTTATGGTTGATCAGTGTATATGGTAATTTATTTATTATTACACATTAGGTTATGTGTGTGGCACACAACTCCAGGGTCTTAAGGACATGGGTTTAATCCTTACCTCTGTGCATATTTTACGCACTTGGTCCTTTTTTATTTTATTGCAGTATTCTTTTTAAACATGGCTTGGAAGAATCCACACAGTATCTAAGATTATTAATTTGGTCATGCAGACAGTTTAATATTATCATTTAACCTTGTTCTCCTTATTTCTTGCTTGTAATTAGACTTAGTCTTGTCTGTTTTTTGGGCCTATACAAATAAGGCTACTTTTACAGCACTTGTAAAACATGCATGTAACACTGTTCTTTTGCCAAGGTCAAGGAAAAAATAATAAACTGCCCTGTTGTCTTATGCTGAAAGGAACTTGTCTGGATGGTCAGCTACTAAAATCAGGTCTGCTATAAATTTAAAGATGCTGGAATATTAGTGACCACAGTCAGAAGTAATTTTCTCTAAGTATAAGGTGACAGATATTTCAGTCTAACTATGAAAAAACACTGTTAGGTTTAACTTTTTTAATGATTACACTAGAACTAACCCTATTTATATGTCATGAGTAAGTCATGGTATGTCATATAGACAATCAATCACTCATATCACAGATACAGAAGACATTTACATTTCAAGTGTATGCAAATACTTGCCATATGAGGGTTCGGATGGTTGATGCCCAATGAAGGTACATCAATAGCAATACATCAATAGTACATCAAAACCAGTGATAGCTCAGTGGTTAAGGTACTGGACTAGTAAACAGAAGGTTGCCGGTTCAAGCCCCGCCACCACCAAGTTGCCACTGTTGGGTCCCTGAGCAAGGCCCTTAACCCTCAATTGCTCATCGTGTTCCGCTCATTGTGTAAGTCACTTTGGATAAAAGCGTCTGCTAAATGCTGAAAATGTAAATGTAAATAAACAGAACTAAACAGAACTTACATTAATAATAATACATAGTGTTAGCAAGGGGGCGGCACACTGGCTCGGTGGGTAGCGCTGTCGCCTTACAGCAAGTAGAACCCGGGTTCGATTACCAGGTGGAGTGGTCTGGGTTCTTTCTGTGTAAAGTTTGCTCTGGTTACCTCCAACAGTCCAAAGACATTTAGTCAGGTTAATTGGAGATGCTATAATTGCCCTCAGGTGTGTGTATGTGTGTGTTAAGGTGTGATTGTGTGTTTGTGATTGACTGGCACCCTGTCCAGGGTGTTTCTGTGTGCCTTGAACCCACTGAGAGCTGGGATTGGCTCCAGCACCCCCCACGACTGATCCTGATTAGGATAAGTGGTATAGAAAGTGAGTGAGCAAGTGAGCACACTATATACAGTTCATGTGTGGGTGTGGGTGTGTAGATGCTTTAGATAGAAACATCTAAAACTGAACTCATTTAACCTCCTTGTTGTTGTGTGTATGACTCCTGACCTGAAGGGACCATATGCTGTACAAAGCTAGAATTTATGGCATGTCTTCATGGGATTCCTTAGAAACCAAGTAAGTATAAAGAACACAATGCCTAGACATCTGAATCTGAGCAATAATTATATGTACATTTATTATCTAAATATTTCTGATTCCTGAAATGAAAGAAGTCAATAGAGGTTTCCAAACAATAGTGAATGTTGCTAAATACAAAATACACTGGGGAAACCATAATGCTTTGCATGGTTGTGTGTCAGTCAAAGTGATAGTCATTGACATACTGTTAAAATTACTTATCAGTAATTTATTAAACAGACTAATGAAGTTAAGCTTTTTTCATAACCTCCTTAATCATAAACATTCTATCATTATGGAAAGTTCTAGATTGAAAAATATGAAGTATATCATATATACAGTGTATCACAAAAGTGAGTACACCCCTCACATTTCTGCAAATATTTCATTATATATTTTCATGGGACAACACTATAGGAATAAAACTTGGATATAACTTAGAGTAGTCAGTGTACAGCTTGTATAGCAGTGTAGATTTACTGTCTTCTGAAAATAACTCAACACACAGCCATTAACGTCTAAATGGCTGGCAACATAAGTGAGTACACCCCACAATGAACATGTCCAAATTGTGCCCAAAGTGTCAATATTTTGTGTGACCACCATTATTATCCAGCACTGCCTTAACCCTCCTGGGCATGGAATTCACCAGAGCTGCACAGGTTGCTACTGGAATCCTCTTCCACTCCTCCATGATGACATCACGGAGCTGGTGGATGTTAGACACCTTGAACTCCTCCACCTTCCACTTGAGGATGCGCCACAGGCGCTCAATTGGGTTTAGTCCATCACCTTTACCTTCAGCTTCCTCAGCAAGGCAGTTGTCATCTTGGAGGTTGTGTTTGTTGTCGTTATCCTGTTGGAAAACTGCCATGAGGCCCAGTTTTCGAAGGGAGGGGATCATGCTCTGTTTCAGAATGTCACAGTACATGTTGGAATTCATGTTTCCCTCAATGAACTGCAGCTCCCCAGTGCCAGCAACACTCATGCAGCCCAAGACCATGATGCTACCACCACCATGCTTGACTGTAGGCAAGATACAGTTGTCTTGGTACTTCTCACCAGGGCGCCGCTACACATGCTGGACACCATCTGAGCCAAACAAGTTTATCTTGGTCTCGTCAGACCACAGGGCATTCCAGTAATCCATGTTCTTGGACTGCTTGTCTTCAGCAAACTGTTTGCGGGCTTTCTTGTGCGTCAGCTTCCTTCTGGGATGACGACCATGCAGACCGAGTTGATGCAGTTTGCGGCGTATGGTCTGAGCACTGACAGGCTGACCTCCCACGTCTTCAACCTCTGCAGCAATGCTGGCAGCACTCATGTGTCTATTTTTTAAAGCCAACCTCTGGATATGACGCCGAACACGTGGACTCAACTTCTTTGGTCGACCCTGGCGAAGCCTGTTCCGAGTGGAACCTGTCCTGGAAAACCGCTGTATGACCTTGGCCACCATGCTGTAGCTCAGTTTTAGGGTGTTAGCAATCTTCTTATAGCCCAGGCCATCTTTGTGGAGAGCAACAATTCTATTTCTCACATTCTCAGAGGGTTCTTTGCCATGAGGTGCCATGTTGAATATCCAGAGGCCAGTATGAGAGAATTGTACCCAAAACACCAAATTTAACAGCCCTGCTCCCCATTTACACCTGGGACCTTGACACATGACACCAGGGAGGGACAACGACACATTTGGGCACAATTTGGACATGTTCACTGTGGGGTGTACTCACTTATGTTGCCAGCTATTTAGACATTAATGGCTGTGCGTTGAGTTATTTTCAGAAGACAGTAAATCTACACTGCTATACAAGCTGTACACTGACTACTCTAAGTTATATCCAAGTTTTATTTCTATAGTGTTGTCCCATGAAAAGATATAATGAAATATTTGCAGAAATGTGAGGGGTGTACTCACTTTTGTGATACACTGTATATATATATATATATATATATATATATATATATATATATATATATATATATATATATATATACAGTATATATATATATATATATATATATATATAGACAGACAGACAGACAGACAGACAGACAGATGGATAGATGTTTCAGATTTTTGTCCACTCCCTATACACTGATCAGTTATAACATTAAAACCACCTCCTTGTTTCTACACTCACTGTCGATTTTATTAGCTACACTTACCATATAGAAGCACTTTGTAGTTCTACAATTACTGACTGTAGTCCATCTCTTTCTCTGCATGCTTTGTTGGCCCCCTTTCTTGCTGTTCTTCAATGATCAGGACCAGTGGTGTATAAAGTACCGGAAGGCCATACTTGAGTAAAAGTACAAGTATCTTACCAGTAAAAGTCACCTTTTAGAACATTACTTGAGTAAAAGTCTAAAAGTATCTGATGTTTAATGTACTTAAGTATCAAAAGTAATTTGATATTAAATGTACTTAAGTATTAAAAGTAGAAGTAAAAGTAAATGCTGTTAGTATAAACTGAAGCGGTCATTTTAAATATAAAGATTGTTCTTTTAAGCCTGTAAACCACCTTAACAATTAACCTGTTTTCTTCCTTTCATCTGAACATGACTTGTGCCAATTCTTGATCATAATCAACTGTTGACATCACCTGTTTGAAATCATGACATTATTTAGTTGTTTTTTTAATTTATTACTAGCCCTAAATGTTCCTGTTCCAACGTTTTTAGAATGTGAGTCGGTGTAAATGTAAGAAACACTGCATCTATTTGATTTGCATTTTCTATACTGTCCCATTTTTTTATTTGGGTAGTATATTTCAATAACAAAAAAATAATTTTGGCATAATTAATTTAAAGCAAAACTCAAGAGAGTTTAACAAAACGTGTGACATTTTTGTTGGGTGAACGACGCACTTCTAGAAAACTCCGATAGCTTTTAGAGAACGTTTGCACATGCGCATTAATGTGTTTAACCACCGTCTAATTTACAAGCGCAGATTCACCAAACCAGCGTGCAGTCCGTCACACATCTCACATCATTTAACTTTCATTCTGTAGTAACGAGTAACGAATTTACATACAGCGAATGTAACGGAGTAAAAGTACACAATTTCTTTAGAAAATGTAGTGGAGTAAAAGTGAAAGTTGCCGAAAATTTTTATACTCCAGTAAAATACAAATACTTAAAAAAAACTACTTAAATACTGAAGTATTATTACTTCGTTACTGTACACCACTGATCAGGACCCCCACAGGACCACCACAGAGAAGGTATTATTTAGGTGGTGGATGATTCTTAGCACTGCAGTGACAATGACATGGTGGTGGTACAGTATGTTAGTGTGTGTTGTGCTGGTATGAGTGGATCAGACACAGCAGCACTGCTGGAGTTTTTAAATACCGTGTCCACTCACTGTCCACTCTATTAGACACTCCTACCTACTTGGTCCACCTTGTAGATGTAAAGTCAGAGACGATCGCTCATCTACTGCTGCTGTTTGAGTTGGTCATCTTCTAGACCTTCATCAGTGGTCACAGGATGCTGCCCAAGGGGGCTGTTGGCTGGATATATTCTCAGTCCAGCAGTGACAGTGATGTGTTTAAAAACTCCAGCAGCATTGCTGTGTCTGATCCACTCATACCAGCACAACACACACGAACACACCATCACCACGTCAGTGTCACTGCAGTGCTGAGAATCATCCACCACCTAAATAATACCTACTCTCTAGTGGTCCTGTGGGTGTCCTGACCATTGAAGAAGAGGGTAAAAGCAGGCTAAAAAAAGTATGTAGAGAAACAGATGGACTACAGTCAGTAATTGTAGAACTACAAAGTGCTTCTATATGGTAAGTGGAGCTGATAAAATGGACAGTGAGTGTAGAAAGAAGGTGGTTTTAATGTTATGGCTGATCAGTGTACGTATACAGGTGTTCTTTCTTCGCATATCCCAGCTTGTTTGGACGTTGGGGTCAGAGCGCAGGTTTTGGCACCCCTGGAGCTGAAAAGGTTAAGGGCCTTGCACAAGGGCCCAACAGTGGCTGCATAGCAGAGCTGGGATTCCTACTCCCTACCTTTTAATTGATAGCACAAAGCTCTACCCACTACACTACCACTGTCTCTAAACACAATAAGAAAGGAAAGGTTTCAGTAAGCTAGTCAGCAACAGGTACGAGAGTGTGTTTGTATGTTCGACTTCTGGTGGAGTCTAATAACGCCCGCATTGAAGTCATTGAGTCACTCCTTTATTTGCTCGTTTCTCTACTTCCATCCTTCGTGTGGGTCCCACTGAGTAAATATGCATCACCAAACAAACACACACACACACACCTACAAAAAAGTCTAAAAAATAAACACTCACCCACATTTAAGTGCATTGCACACAGGTGTGCATATATTAGCAAAAAAGGAAGCGTCCACATTTGCTTGCACACACGCACACACACACACACACACACACACACACAGGTGCATGACCACAAATGAGAACAATGGCATGTGTATCAACACAAAAGGTGAGAGAGGTTTGACCATTCTCAAGTAAACAGTTACCAAAATGGGCAGGAGTGGGCAGTGGGTAATAGGTGTAAAGGGCCTGTTGAATATATATTTACACCGATCAGGCATAACATTATGACCACCTCCTTGTTCCGACACTCACTGTCCATTTTATCAGCTCCACTTACTGACTGTAGTCCATCTGTTTCTCTACATACTTTTTTAGCCTGCTTTCACCCTGTTCTTCAATGATCAGGACCCCCACAGGACCACTACAGAGTAGGTATTAATTGGGTGGTGGATTATTCTCAGCACTGCAGTGACACTGACATGGTGGTGGTGTGTCAGTGTGTGTTGTGCTGATATGAGTGGATAAGAAACAGCCATGCTGATGGAGTTTTTAAACACCTCACTGTCACTGCTGGACTGAGAATAGTCCATCAACCAAACATATCCAGCCAACAGCGTCCCATGGGCTGCGTCCTGTAACCACTAATGAAGGTCTAGAAGATGACCAACTCAAACAGCAGCAATAGATGAGCGATCGTCTCTGACTTCACGTCTACAAGTGGACAGTGAGTGACACGGTATTTAAAAACTCTAGCAGCGCTGCTGTGTCTGATCCACTCATACCAGCACAACACACACTAACATACTGTACCACCACCATGTCAGTGTCACTGCAGTGCTGAGAATGATCCACCACCTGAATAATACCTGCTCTGTGGTGGTCCTGATCATTGAAGAACAGAGTAAAAGCAGACTAAAAAGTATGTAGAGAAACAGATGGACTACAGTCAGTAATTGTAGAACTACAAAGTGCTTCTATATGGTAAGTGGAGCTGATAAAATGGACGGTGAGTGTAGAAACAAGGAGGTGGTTTTAATGTTATGGCTGATTGGTGTATATTTGTAGCGAGGCCAAGCTGCAGGTTCCAGAAAAAAGTGCTTAGTCCACCTACATGTAATCACTTAGTTGCCAACACACAATCCTTCAATTTGGCAATCGCCGCAGTTAATTTCCTCCTCCAAACGTTTCATTTTCTACTTAAGTGAGAAACAAGGCCCAGATGCAGTTAAGGTGGGCGACTTACAAGTGTGTATCTTTCTCCGTGTACATGAAAGTCAGCAAGCTTTGAAAATATCAAAACCAGTTACTCAGGTGTCTTAAAATCCTCCTAAATCACAACGAGCCGAATATAAACCAAACTTCAAACTCGGCTTCGCACCGAGAGACCTAAAAAAGGGCATCATTGTTCTTATTCCAGCTTTTACATGCCTCTTTTATCCCAGATCACTCAAATAAACAAACGAATGTCGAAGAACAGGAGAAACTGACAACAAAATGAAGCATTCATCATACCAGCCATGCCTTTCTTTTCCTCTCCCACGTCATTCCTTTATTCCTTCCCTCCCTACATTCTCCCCTCATTTCTACGTGCATTTTTAAATGCCTGGGCTTGAGGTTCTTGAGGCGAGTTGCACAAGCCTGTTTGTTTATAAAGCACGTCGAGTGCTCCCAGAAGTCTTGGCTCTGTATGGTGTCGTTGAAATGGTGAACGACTGGACCGTCTCATCATGATAGCTTCATAGTCAGTGCAGTTTACAGGACATCTTAGTATTTAAAGGGATTTTGCTAGTAGGTCAACACCAGACACAAATCTGTCCTTAAAACAGGTGGAAAGAGAAAGAAGAAAGCAATATCAATGAATAAGAACATGTGACTTGCATTGACATTTTTTTCTTCCCACCACTTTCCATATACACCCACCAGGCATAACCACTGACAGATGAAGTGAATAACACTGATTATCTCTTCATCACAGCACCTGTTAGTATGTGGGATATACTGTATTAGGCAGCAAGTGAACATTTTATCCTCAAAGATGATCTGTTAGAAGCAGGAAAAATGGCCAAGCGTAGGGATTTGTGATGGCTAGACGACTGGGTCAGAGCATCTCCAAAACTCTGCAGTCTGCAGTGGTCAGTATCTATCAAAAGTGGTCCAAGGAAGGAACCGGCGACAGGGTCATGGGCGGCCAAGGCTCATTGATGCACGTGGGGAGCGAAGGCTGGCCCGTGTGGTCCAATCCAACAGACAAGCTACTGTTAATGCTGGTCCTGATAGAAAGGTGTCAGAATACACAGTGCATCACAGTTTTGTTGCGTATGGGAAGCAAAAGGGAGACCAACACAATATTAGGAATGTGGTCATAATGTTATGCCTGATCGGTGTATATAATTCTCCCCAGCCGAAATAATCAGCCCCCAAAAGCAAGTACATGTCATGTCATGTCATGTCACTACGCCGCCATCTCTTTGCAATGGTTGGCTTCACAAACAGCTTTCTCCAATGCCTTGTGTTGCGTTCCTAGTAGCAGACTAGCCCCTGGTAATGCAATCCGTGTCATGATGCTGTCAATCCAGCTTATTCTTGGTCAACCTCATCTTCTGACTCCTTCTGAGGTGGTGGTGTGTCAGTGTGTGTTGTGCTGGTATGAGTGGATCAGACACAGCAGCGCTGATGGAGTTTTTAAACACCTCACAGTCACTGCTGGACTAAGAATAGTCCACCAACCAAAATATCCAGCCAACAGCGCCCCATAGGCAGTGTCTTGTGTCCACTGATGAAGGACTAGAAGATGAACAACTCAAACAGCAGCAATAGATGAGCGATCGTCTCTGATTTTACATCTACAAGGTGGACCAACTAGGTAGGAGTGTCTAATAGAGTGTTTAAAAACTCCAGCAGCGCTGCTGTGTCTTATCCACTCATACCAGCACAACACACACTAACACACCACCACCATGTCATTGTAACTGCAGTGCTGAGAATGATCCACCACCTAAATAATACCTGCTCTGTAGTGGTCATGACCTTTGAAGAACAGAGTAAGAGCAGGCTAAAAAATTTATGTAGAGAAATAGGTGGACTACAGTCAGTAATTGTAGAACTACAAAGTGCTTCTATATGGTGTGGAGCTGATAAAATGGTATATAAATGCTATATAAATACTACTTATTATTATTATTATTAATATTATTACTATTACTGTTATTATTAAAGCTCTTCAATGGATTGGCACCAAACCCACATTAACACTGGATATGTGCATATGAAACCAGGTTTTTTATTCCTTTTTTGTTTAGTTTTATTCAGTCTAGCTGTTTTTAAAGTGTATAGTCTTTGAAAGAAAATAAACAACAGCAAAACAGTGCTGTCAACCTCAGATAACATAATTTCTCTATTGCTTTAGTTTACCAGACTCGCAGTAACAAAGTGTGATGGATCCTATATAAAATTGGGAATTTGATGATTTGCTGCCCCTACCGGTTAACCACAGTAAAACATCCTAAACCATTAAAAGGTGCTTTTGTCTCCTGTAAAAGGCTGTAACAGTGCGGAACCAGGAAACCAGCCTGGGTGAAACAGAATAGACACACATTGTGGATGTCCAAACTTTCAACCAATAGGCCTGAAAGAATATAGCAAGGTCATCTGTTTTATGTACACATATTGCCTTAGATTAAACACATCCTCCCTATTTGAAAGCAGCCATGCAGGGAATGGTACTGTCAGCATATCTAAACAATAGGCATGTAAAAAGCAATATTTAAAATACAGGTACTTTATAGGATGAGTACTAAATAAATTCATTTAGATGCCATTGTTACATTTTTAAAGCAAGATTGTGCAAGACAGTGATTCTAAAACAATGATTCTTACCAGTAAATACTACATATTTAACAAAACTATATGTATAAATGCCATGTCATCATTTTTTGTACTACGCTGGCTATCACCAGTACTATTAGAACTGTCACTGTCAACAAGTAATTAACACATTAAATACAAAACCCATAAATCAAGGTCAAGTAATACTGGCAAATATTTAACGTCTATGTTTCACAAATGTCTTTTAGAAACGTCCAACTTCATTGTCAAAATCCGCCTCCTGCAGAACATTCATGATGGCCGAGAAACTTTACTTATTTATTTATTTACTTACTAAATACTGAATGACTGACTGAATGACTTACTTACCTATGTACATAATGAAACACTTACTGACTGAATACTATACTGACTTACTGCCTGACTGACTGACTTATTTACTGACTAACTCACTTACTTACTGACTTATGTACCCACTTATTTACTGACTGGTCTACTTACTGACAGACTTACTTACTAACTGACTGACTTACTAACCGACTGACTGATTGACTTACTCACTGACTACCATACTGACTTACTTACTGACTGACTCATTTACTTACTGACTGGGTTACTTACTGACAGACTTACTTACTGACTGACTGACTTACTGACTAACTGATTGACTGACGTACTTAAGTAGTTACTTACTTTCTTACTTACTTACTTATTTACTGACTGACTGACTTACTTTCTGACTGGCTTACTTACTGACAGTCTTACTTACTGGCTTACTGACTGGCTTACTTACTGACAGTCTTACTTACTGGCTTACTGACTGGCTTACTTACTGGCCTACTTACTGAAAGACTTACTGTTTTACTTACTTACTAACTGACTGATTTACTTACTTACTCACTGACTGGCTTACTTACTTACAAGTCATTAACTACTTACTGACTGACTGACTGATTGACTGACTTACTGACTTTCTGACTGGCTTACTGACTGGTTTGCTTACTGACATACTTACTGACTGGCCTACTTACTGAAAGACTTACTGTTTGACTTACTGACTGTCTGACTTACTGACTTATGTATTTACTTACTGACTGACTGACTTAATGTCTTAATGACACTATTTATTTACTGACTTACTTACTAACTAACTAACTGACTTACTTAAGTAGTTAATGACTTTCTTACCTACTAACTGACTGACTGATTGACTTACTGACTACCTTACTGACAGACTTGCTTGACTTATTGACTGACTGTCTGGCTTACTTACCTACTGACTTACTGACTGACTGACTTATTTATTTGCTTACTGACTGACTTACTTACTTAATATCTCCTAATTGACTAACTAATTGACTGACTGACTTTCTTACTTAATTAGTTACTGACTGACTTACTGACCGACATATTTACTAACTGATTTACTGACTTATTTACTTACTTAGTCACTTAGTTACTGACCTACTTAATTACTTACTTACACATACTTACACTTACATACATATTGGCTTACTGACTGACTAACTGACTTACATAATAACTTCTAACTGACTAACTGATTGACTGACTTACTAAATGACTGACTTACTCACATAATAACTTCTAACGGACTAACTGATTGACTGACTTACTGAATGACTGACTTACTTACTAACTTACTGACTGACTGACTTACTTATTGACTTACTGACTTACTGACTTACTGGCGTACTTACTGCCACATTAATAAAATAGGATATCCAAATACTACATAGTATAACACAGTAAATGTAATAGTGTTGTTGTACTGGAGTCAAACTTGTTCCAACTTTTTTTTCTTCATAAAGCAAAAAAAAAAAAAAAAAAACCTGACAGCTAAAATGAAGTCTCACTCCACTAGATCATGTTAAAGTTGCAGTATGTGATTTCTTACAAGATTTTAACCATGTGGTATGACAGATGGTAGGCCTATAAGGCATCTTTGCACTTTGTTTTGCGTATCTTTTCGAGATCTAAGCACCATCCATCTAACATAAAGAAGCTCTACTTACTTCTGAGCCCGAAGCCCTCAAGCTGTTACTGCCCCGTCCTATTAGTGACACACACCTGGATCTACCTGCGGCCCAATCAATCAATGGGTTTGTTCCCTCCTCCTGTTGTCCTAATGCACACATTTTTAATCATTATCTGGGTACAGTTAGGTTTACTGCATTTAGCAGACACTTTTATCCAAAGCGACTTACAGTACTGTGACAGTTCATTGTCTAAGCAATTGAATGTTAAGGGCCCAACAGTGGCAGTGAACCAGCGATCTTTGGATTACTAATCCAGTACCTTAATCACTAGGCTACAATTGCTCTGCAAAATTAAGTATTATATATTTCAGTCATTTTCAGCAATTAGCAGACCTTGGTCAGGGTCGTGGTGGGTCCAATTCACTAGGCGAAAGGCAGAAAACATTAAAATTATTAAAATTATATTTAAACAATTAGACTGATGTCTTCTAGAATGACAATGCACCATTTACAGTACACAAAGTGTCACTAAACGGATTGATGAGTATAAGAAAAGATTTCAGTCATCACAGTGCAACAGAAAACTGAAAAACACTCTGTACATAACATCAATTTATTCCAAGTTTCACAAGCTTACCTATTTATCTGGTTACTATCTATTTATCTGGGTAATTTACAACAGCCAGTACAACTACTATCATTCTTTGGATGGTGGGTGAAAACGTGATGCAAGTATGTGATGACAGATTAGGTGATGGAAAACCTCACACAGACCAGGGAACATAAAACCCTTGGACGGTAACCACAATCAAAAACCTGAAGCTGTACAGCACTACTCATATGATGGTGCTCATATCGATAAAGTTCTGATATGACATACTAGGCTGTTCAATCACACAAAGAGAGAGATAAATAAAAGAAATAGATAGAGGGAGTGGAAATACAGTGCTGTAGTAGAGTGTAGATTTTCTTTTTGGTGTGATGTAGAGCACTCTCTAGTGGTTCAGAGCATAAACGTCCTCTTCTTTTTTTGGCAAGGTTACAACAACACCCCCAATCCCAGTTCCTCACATGAATCAACTTAACTATTGAGCTGCTGTCTAAAAACATGACATGGAAAAAAGAGATCATAAATATATATTTTCCCACCCAAAAAAGAAATATACAACCCAAAATCAGAAAAAGTTGGGACAGTATGGAAAATGCAAATAAAATAAAAATGCAGTGTTCCTTACATTTACTTTGACTTTTATGTCAACTTCATTTCATTTGTTAATATACCTCCATTCCTGCAGTTCAGGCCTGCAACACATTCCAAAAACTAAATAATGATGTGATTCCAAACAGGTGATTGTAATCATGGTTTGGTACAAAAGCAGCATCCAGGAAAGGCTGAATCTTTGATGAGCAAAGATGATCAGACAATATCCAGTTTATCAACAAATGTGTGAGAAAACTAATGAAATGTTTAAAAACAATGTACCTCAGAGAAAGATTAGAAGGGATTTGCATATTTCTCCCTCTACAGTGCATAATATCATTAAACCATTCAAGGAATCAGGAGGAATTTCACTGTGTAAAGGCCAAGGGTGCAAGCTTAAGCTGATCGCCCATGATCTTCGATCCCTCAGATGGCACTGCATCAAGAACCGCCACTCAACAATAGCTGATATAACCACATGGGTGAGGGATTACTTTGGCAAACCTTTGTCAAGCACTACAATACAGAGTTACATGCACAAATGCCACTTAAAACTTTACTGTGCAAAAAAGAAGCCTTATGTTAACCATGTCCAAAAGCGGCGTCGACTTCTCTGGGCGTCGACTTCTTCTTTTTTGGAAAAAATGGACGCCAAGTGCTCCGGACCAAAGACAAAAAGGACCATCCAGACTGTTATTATTAACAAGTTCAAAAACCAGGGTCTGTCATGGTATGGGGCTGTGTCAGTGCTCTTGCCAAAGGTCATTTACACTTCTGTGATGGCAGCATTAATGCAGAAAAGTACACTGAGATCTTAGAGCAACATATGCTGCCTTCAAGACGTCATCTTTTCCAGGGACGTCCATGCATTTTTCAACAAGACAATGCAAAACCACATGCTGCACACATTACAAAGGCATGGCTGCAGAAGAAGAGGGTACGGGTACTGGACTGGCCTGCCTGCAGTCCTGACCAGTCCCTAATAGAGCATGGAGAATGGAAAATGTGACAACGACGACCCCGTACTGTTGCACATCTTAAGACGTGTTTGCAGGAAGAATGAGACAAAATAAAAGCTGAAACACTAAATCACTTGGTATCCTCGGTGCCAAAACGTCTTTTAAGTTTTGTGAAAAGGAATGGCAACATTACAAAGTGGTAAATGCTTTACTGTCCCAAATTTTTTTAGAATGTGTTGAAGGCCTGAAATGCAGGAATAGATGTTTATTAATAAATGAAATAGCTCAGGTCAAAGTTATTATTTGCGTTTTCCATGCTGTCCCAACTTTTTCTGGTTTGGGGTAGTATATATATTAAAAGAGAAATTGTACTTAAATAATATTTAAAAAAAATTAGGATGTCGTAAATATGACTCCTCTAAAAAGTAACTCCATCAGCACTCTGCACAAGCAGGAAGACAAGTGCCATCAAATCACCTACCCTTGGCATTCATGCCCACTCTTTCCACATGGTCGAGGGATCATGTGTCTGCATAAAGCTTGTTACCAGAGTGCTATTGTAATCCGAGCCAGCAATTAGGATTCATTTTGGCTTAATCTAGTTAAAGTAGGTAGAGCCCAGGCTACGTTTCTGACGTGTAGAACAAGGCCGCCGAACTAGCTGACTTGGTAGCTAGGTATGCCGTCTCTGTGGTAACAACAAAAACAAATAAAAATGGCAGGTTGGCTGATGAGTTTGTATTTTTACAAGGTTGGGCGTGCCACACCTACTAGCAAGAGCTTGAGTTGTGTGAGGAATGTTTGTTTAGGGATGCAAATAGTTCCTTCACTTGCCTCATTTAAGACGACAAACAAACTCTAATGAGGCATGATACGGCGATTTTAATACCAATCTTCGTTGCAAATGACAACGTCACACAGGTCAAACTTTGTAGTTATATTGTTATAAAATGATCATATTTATTGTGGGATTGTTTTAAGATCAGTGACATTTTTTAAACAGCTAAGAGGGAGATTAAACTTAGCAGGGATGACAATCTGGTCTGGAAAATTTTTGGACGACAATTTGGAAGGTGAGTTCAGATTCCAGCTCTGCCAAGTTTCTAGAGCAACAACGACTATTTAGATCAGGTAACTTTGAATAAATGCATCAGCCACACTAAAATAAATAAATGAATACAAATTTAATAAAGGAATTAATTAATTAATAAAATATTGTAATAATTAAATTAAATATTGTAACAATTTAATGATAATTTATACTATTTTACACTACTACTATAATTGTTATTTATTTATTTATTTATTTATTTATTTATTTATTTATTTATTTATTTATTTATTTATTTATTTATTTATTTATTTATTTATTTATTTATTTATTCTGATTTATCACTGATTTCTCCTGTTCAAAGTCAGAGTGGGTCTGATTTACTGACACACACACACACACACACACACTCAGGGCCACTCATTATTATTATTATTATTATTATTATTATTATATTTATTTATTTAATTATTATTTATTCTGATTTATCGCTGATTTTTCCTGTTCAGAGTCAATGTGTGTCCGATTTACTGACCAAAAGAAAGGTAGGAAACTCCCTGTACAGGTTGCCAGTTCATCACAGGGCAAACACACACACACACACACACACACACACACACAGGGCCACTCATTATTATTATTATTAATTTATTAAATTATTATTTATTCTGATTTACCACTGCCTTATCCTGTTCTGGGTCCGATTTACTGACCAAAAGGTAGGAAATACCCTGTACAGGTTGCCAGTCCATCACAGGGCAAACACACACACACACACAGAGAGAGAGAGAGAGAGAGAGAGAGAGAGAGAAAGAGAGAGAGAGACAGTCACACTCAGGGCCTCTAATTATTATTATTACTATTATTTGATTTATTTAATTTATTATTATTTATTCTGATTTACGATTGCTTTATCCTGTTTAGAGTCACGGTGGGTCTGATTTACTGACCGAAAAATAGGAAATACCCTACAGGTTGCCAGTCTATCACAGGGCGCACACACACAGTCACACTCAGGGTCACTTTATTATTATTATTATTATTATTATTATTATTGTTATTATTATTATTATTATTATTATTATTAATTAAATTATTATTATTATTTATTTATTTATTTATTTATTTATTTATTTATTTATTTATTTATTTATTTATTTATTTATTTATTATTTATTCTGATTAACTGTTGTTTTATCCTGTTCCAGGTCCGATTTACTGACCAAAAGGTAGGAAATACCATGTACAGGTTGTCAGTCCATCACAGGGCAAACACACACACACACACACACACACACACACACTCAGGGCCACCTAATATTTAATATTATTATTGTTATTATTATTAATTACTATTATTATTACTATTATTATTACTATTATTATTAATTATTATTATTATTATTATTATTATTATTATTATTATTATTATTATTATTATTATTATTATTATTATTATAGTCCCGAGCCTACCCAGAAATACTTGGCACAAGGTAATACACCCTGGAAAGGTCTTCTGCTTATCAAAGGGGACTACACACTTATCCATTCACCTTTTAACTTAAACACTTCTTCACACTTAGAGACAAACTGAGCAGTCAATCCACTTACTGTATTCTTAAGTTGGAAGGAAAAGTACCTCAAACTCACACAGGCATGGGAAAATGCTAAACATCAAAGACAGCGACAAACGATACAGTTTAATGTTAACTATAATGTACAGTAAAAATGTTAACTATGGGTGAATTACATTTACATTTAAAAAAAAGTAAAATGTTTAAAGATAGTATTAAAAAAATATATATATATTTAACTATGAGTGATTTGCATTTATATTTAAAAATGTAGTGTTTAAAGTTAGTTTAAAATAAAATATATAAAAAAAATATTTAACTATGAGTGATTTGCATTTATATTTAAAAAGTAAAGTGTTTAGTTTCAAATAAAAAAAATAAAAGAATTTAACCAAATGTAAAAAAAAAAGGCTGATTTACGCTTACATTTAAAAAAGGACAATATTTAAAGTTAGTATAAAATAAAATTTAAAAAAAATATTATTAAACATAGTATTAAACTATGGAAGATTTACATTAAAAAAACACAATATTTAAGGTTAGTATAACATAAAAATATATACTGTATATTTAACTATGTTAAGCCATATGAAAGAAAACATTTATGTAGATTTTAAATTTTCTTTAAATATAATATTAATTTAATTTTTTTGTTTGTTTTTTTATATTAAAAGAGTAATTTATTTATTAAAAAAAACTGCAACTATCCTGTTCCTTTAAAACTCATATAAGCTAAAACCTTTTCCAGTGTTTATAACAGTTCTGTGTTGAAAACATACATTATTGTACAAAATGCAATTTAAATAGATTGCAGAGAGCACTCGTGTCCTGAGATGCATTCTTCATCCGCTGGATTTTAATGCCTCACCTCTTTACCACTTCAGTGTTAAAGAATTTAATCTGCACCTATGGGCCATCAGTTCTCCAGCTGGCACCTATCTCTTACCCAGCATATCAGTCTTCATTGCTAATGCAAACATTAATGGACGCTAATGCTAATAGCTAACGGGTCTAAGGCCTGATGTTTTGTGGTTTTCTTCCGTGGTGATAAATGGAAAGGGTGTGGAAACCCACTTGATGAAAGGAAGGACTTGACAATGGTGTGTAAGACTGTTAATGCACATGAGGATGAGGTTTAGAGAAGTGAGAATCAGCAAAGCCATAAGCCTTATGCTTTATCTTGTGACTAAGTCTTGTCTGCCCAGTATTCCCTGCACTAATTACACTCACAATTGGACTACACTAGGCCAACTGTAGGAACCACTGGCATGCAACTGGTATAATGCTAGGTCCAGTAAATCCTCCTTAAATCCTCTTGTATTACTGTATCTAACAACATCGTGTTATGTTAACACCATGGGAACTTTCCACTGGGCTTTGACCATTGACCTCTTTGCTCCAGGGGAGTAATGTTCTTTGAAGTAGAGGTGCAGGTTTCCCCATGTCCAGGAGGACACTCATGCTTCATTAGGCTATTACATACAGTATGATGTCACCTGCCTCTAAAATGGAAATAACATGGATATTTGTTCTACTTTCTCTGGACCGTGTACCCTGGCACATGGTCAGAAATGACACCAGTAATGTTCCAAAAGCTAAATTTTGTGTAAAATGGGTTAAACAGGGTCTGACTCAAGCACTGACCCTTTTATTTTTATTTGATCTGCTATTTGTCTTCTAATAGGTGGGTTTGGTTTAAATAATGGGAAAAGCTATCTGCACCCATTCCGGCAGGCACGTTCCCCCACAGAGGCAGAGATGTGGGGTTTAATGTGGGCTAAAATGTAGTAACATGTGCCTAGGAAGTACAGACATTAATTTAAACGTTAATTTTTAGTAACTGCTTCATCCTGATATCAGTCTTGGTGTATTTTTGGTTACATTTTATGTCTCTCTATGTGCTCTCGAAAGGAAGACTGTAGTCCATCTGTTTCTCTACATGCTTTGTTAGCCCCCTTTCATGCTGTTCTTCTATGGTCACTCACTGTCCACTCTGTTAGACACTCCTACCTAGTTGGTCCACCTTGTAGATGTAAAGTCAGAGACTATCGCTCATCTATTGCTGCTGTTTGAGTTGGTCATCTTCTAGACCTTCATCAGTGGTCACAGGACGCTGCTCACGGGGCGCTGTTGGCTGGATATTTTTGATTGGTGGGCTATTCTCAGTCCTGCAGTGACAGTGAGGTGTCTAAAAACTCCAGCGCTGCTGTGTCTGATCCACTCATACCAGCACAACACACACTAACACACCACCACCATGTCAGTGTCACTGCAGTGCTGATAATGATCCACCACCCAAATAATACCTACTCTGTGGTGGTCCTGGGAGAGTCCTGACCATTGAAGAACAGCATGAAAGGGGGCTAACAAAGCATGCAGAAAAACAGATGGACTACAGTCAGTAATTGAAGAATTACAAAGTGCTTCTATGTGGTAAGTGGAGCTGATAAAATGGACAATGTGTGTAGAAACAAACTCATTGCTACTACAAGGTCATATTGTAACCTAAAAAATCTGCACACTGCCACCCTTAAGTGACAAAACGTACACAAGATCAGTGACTTGTCGCCCGCTAGTGCTTACGCCGGGTAGGGCACTAAGAGACAGATTAAGATTAAGCAAGATGAAAGGGGAGAGAGGAAGAGATAGAGATCTATTGTTTCATATCCTTCATCTTACCCAAGCGTGCTGATCAAAACATGCCACGAGCGATCATAACACAGCACGATGGGTTCTGCAATAAATAATCACGTTTTTAATCGCTTATCACTTATTCAGTTCCAGACTAAATACATTCGATACAAAAAAGATACAAATTTCCTGCTCTGAGCACATGAAGCAAAAATGCGCAGGCTGATGCAACATGACAACATACCAGCGAACCTCACACTCAACACCTCATTTTCAGCAAAGCTCTGTTTGAGCAGCGCCCAATGAGACAAAGATGCTTTGTGCTCCAGTGTTTGACCGGTATATGACGCCGGGTTGAATGTGTTTGTACGTGTATGTGTGTTGTGTGTGTTTGTTAAAGAAAGGTGAGGTCGGTGGCGAAGTGGGGGTGAAAATGAGGTGAGAGGTTGGGTGTATACATGTGAACATGCATGTGAATGCGTGTTAGTTTAAAATTTCCGGACTGGCTATTGGATTGGCAGACGAAACCACACCCGGGCGAAGTCAGAATGGCGGCTACGTGACTCTGATCGACAGCCAATCAGGTTGCTCGCTGTATTTGCGTAGACGTCTTGTTGTGAAGGTGGAGATGTAGCACTTTCCCCTAGCAGCCCCCCCACCCCCAGAGATGCACAAGTTCGTTTTCCGCAGTGACGGCCAACACCCAAACCATCCTACTACTGCCACCTACCGTTGGAGCCGCTAAACGTACCTCCGGCGTCGCAGCTTCTTTCCTCCTCCTCTTTCGCTCTCTCTTTCATCTTTCTCTCATTTCCCTACACCGAGCAAATCCAATCTGATTCAGGGGGAAAAAAGTATGCAGGAAAGATAGCATCATTAGGACGCCTACTGCCTCCAATCAAACGCGCACCCTCCACAGAGGGCAACCAAAGTTCAGAGTTCATTTGTTGTTCACCACCCTCAGTGAATGACTGATCCGTTGCGTTTAACCCCCAACCCGAGGTGTCTCATTACAGCCTATACATGAGCAGACACAGAAGGGGTTGAGGGGATAAAAAATCCCCCAAGTCAGAAAAGACCAGTCAAAAACCTCATATGAATCTGAATCTGTCCAGAGTCACAAACCACTGCAGTGATTCCATCCTGGAGCACGTTTACCCTCCTGCAGTCAATCTAGGGATGCCATACAATGCCATGCACTCAAGAGATTCTCAAAATGTTGCACAAAGGTTACAGGGTTAAAAAAATGTCCCACCCCCCACACCAAAGGATAAGATCCAAGGGCCACGGGGAAGATATGCTGTGATAGAGATGAGAGGATTGGTGTGAATGTGTGTTACTGACCCGACTATAAAGACTGAATGGTTACCCGGCTGGTTCAAGTTTAGTTCACTGGTTCACAGAGTGGTCATGGGCCAGTTGATGCTTCAAGTTCAGGCCGCATTAGAATTTAAGAATCTTCAGAGAAGCAAAGCATGCAATTGTATTGCAGTACAGCTTGTTGTTTTTTATTTGCAAGCATAGAGCAAGCTAACTGTTACATAATAAACAAGTAATTGTAGTGTTATAACACAGTAATTGTTTTTTTAATATATACAAGACTTTCATTTCCTTCAGGATCAATAAAGTATCTATCTATCTATCTATCTATCTATCTATCTATCTATCTATCTATCTATCTATCTATCTATCTATCTATCTATCTATCTATCTATCTATCTATCTATCTATCTATCTAACTAGTTTAGGAATACAGAGTTAGAATTGGTATTATACACCGATCAGCCATAACATTAAAACCACCTCCTTGTTGCTACACTCACTACACTACACTTTATCAGCTCCATTTACCATATAGAAGCACTTTGTAGTTGTACAATTACTGACTGCAGTCCATCTGTTTCTCTACATACCTTTTTAGCCTGCTTTCACCCTGTTCTTCAATGGTCAGGATCACCACAGAGCGGGTATTATTTAGATGGTGGATCATTCTCAGCACTAGTATGAGTGGATCAGACACAGCAGCGCTGCTGGAGTTTTTAAACACCTCACTGTCACTGCTGGACAAAGAAATATCCAGCCAACAGCGTCCCATGGGCAGCGTCCTGTGATGAAGGTCTAGAAGATGACCAACTCAAACAGCAGCAATAGATGGACCAATAGGTGGACCAACTAGGTAGTGTGTGTCTAATAGAGTGGACAGTGAGTGGACACGGTATTTAAAAACTCCAGCAGCGCTGCTGTGTCTGATCCACTCGTACCAGCACAACACACACTAACACACCACCACCAATGTCAGTGTCACTGCAGTGCTGAGAATGATCCACCACCCAAAAAATACCTGCTCTGTGGTGGTCCTGTGGGGGTCCTGACCATTGAAGAACAGGGTGAAAGCAGGTTAAGAAAGCATGTAGAGAAATAGATGGACTACAGTCAGTAATTATAGAACTACAAAGTGCTTCGATATGGTAAGTGGAGCTGATAAAATGGACAGTGAGTGTAGAAACAAGAAGATGGTTTTAATGATATGCCTGGTCGGTCTACCCTTTTGAAATATGTATGTGTAAATCAATCAAAATTGCATGATGATGCTCTGAGTCTTTACAAAATTATACATGAAACACTGTATAGTTTATTATATACAGTAGATGCAGGTCGGGGTATAGTAAACCCATAAACTCTACCATTAGTCAGGTATTAGACTGTGTGTGGGTCTACATGGGTTTTTTCAATGATCTGTCTGTCTGTCTGTCTGTCTGTCTATCTATCTATCCAAATAATATAATTTTATATTTAAGTGTAACTTGATCAAAATGGCATGATGATGCTCTGAGTCTTTACAAAATAATAAATGAAACACTGTATAGTTTATTATACAGATGCAGGTTGGGGTATAATAAACCCATGATGTACCATCAGTCAGGTGGGTCTACATGGGTTTTTTCAATGCTTTGTACAGAGAAGGTGCTCAGATTTTTTAGAGCATGTCAAATTGATCCACTCAATAGAAGCTCAGTTTGTTAATATGTTTGTAGCCATTGTCATGAACATGGTCATACCAAATACTCAGAAATTCATATAAATGTAAATATTTTTTTAAATAATAATTTACTATAGATAGATAGATAGATAGATAGATAGATAGATAGATAGATAGATAGATAGATAGATAGATAGATAGATAGATAGATAGATAGATAGATAGATAGATAGATAGATAGATAGATACTTCATTGATCCCGAAGGAAATTAAAGTCCCAATAGCAAGATAAATCAAAAACACACTATAAATATAAAAGTTAAACAATATAAATAAATAAATAAACAGCACAAACATAACCAAGATTAAATATTTTTGACCTGAGATTGAAGACCTGAATTTTACATATATTGCATAACTACAGAGCAGTTATTAATGATGAGGATGGCTTGAGCGTAAATAAAGAAATAGAATTAAAAGTGCAGGAAGGTGCAGTTCCAAGTATACAGTATATGGTACAGATTAAATATAGATTAAATATTTAATAGTAAAGTGATAACGTAATGAGTATTGCACATTGAATTGAATTGGGCCAATATAGCCATATCTACATATACATCGACACATACACATATATACACATACATACATGGCTACATGTAGGACCCTCAGTCCTTAGCTATTACCTGCTGTCCTTGAATGCTGGAGTTATAGACCCTAATGTATGTATTTATGCATAAAATTCTGTGCTTGTTATATAATTTGCAATTAAATACATGGTTTTTTTTTATCACTAGCGGGGTCTGACTCTTAGATCTAGTGATATAGCATAGACAGCTTAACCAATACTGTTTTAATAAAATCAGTAGAGCTCTAGGTAAATTGTCATATTTAAAATATGAACATATAATGCATGAGCCTCTGGTTTTAACCAAATTTTTCCTATTTTATTCCCTTTTTCCACATGTGTTAAGGCTGCCATCACTCCCATCTTTTAATATAAAATGTTTAATTGTATTTATCTCCGAATCAGAGCAGACCTGCAAAAAAAGAAGTTTAAAACTCACAGAACTTAAACAGTCTATGACCACATCATTGTAACCTTGAAACTTCTATTAAGCTTCAGACAATGGACCGCCTACCTTAAATTTTCTTACAGTAATTCCCATCATTGTTAAAAAGCTGTCCAAGCACTAAGGCAGCAAAGAAGCTACAAACGTTAATGCTTCTTACAGCATGATTCAATGTTGCAATGATATTTTTGGAATAGTGTTCATTGTAATTGACCAATTTATTGTACATTTCTGCTGCACTTTAAAGCACTCCCTATTTATCATATGTAGCAATTATTTTTGTATACTAGTTGTTAACCCAGTGTTTTTCAACACTTAAATGTAATACAAGCTTTGATATGTATCAATGTGCAGGTACAATATAGATGATAAGTAAAAGTAACAACACAAGAGTTGTTGCCACACGTGGGTTTGTCCTGTCCCTCCAAAGAACCAGTGGTGGCTGTCTGTATCAGGTACGCTTTATCGTATTAATGGCTAGGCAGCGTAGGCTCCGGCAAACCAAGTGACACCAGATTTGTAATGGGTGATGGGAACAGATGGAGCCGCCATTGTGGCTGGAAGGCGAAGCCTGTAGTGTGCGGCACCATATGCTAATGTGAACTTAGGTTCACCTGCACCCCGCCATCAGTGACCTGACCATCACCCTCTCTTTGGGACTTAACAATATACAGGCACATATAGAGGCGCACACATCCACATAACAGGGTGCGGGTGTGTTTTTGCATGTTACCATGCTTACTGTATATATACACCGATCAGCCATAACATTAAAACCACCTCCTCATTTCGACACTCACTGTCCATTTTATCAGCATTGCTGTGTCTTATCCACTCATACCAGCACAACACACACTAACACACCACCACCATGTCAGTGTCATTGCAGTGCTGAGAATGATCCACCATCCAAATAATACCTGCTCTGTGGTGGTCCTGGGAGAGTCCTGACCATTGAAGAACAGCATAAAAGTAGGCTAACAAAGCATGCGGAGAAACAGATGGACTACAGTCAGTAATTTTAGAACTACAAAGTGCTTCTATATGGTAAGTGAAGCTGATAAAATGTACAGTGAGTGTAGAAACCATATATATCATTATTAAGCATTGTTGGAAACTTGGACACAGTGCACTGGGAGGATTGGTTAAAATGACTAAATGACATATAAATATGTCGGTACTTTCGGATTTACCTTTGAACCGTCTCTCACACATCACATATGTCAATGTTAAACTAAGACATGTCAAGCGCACAATGAATTTGAAGAGGAGAAGCATTTTGGTTTGTTAGCCAGCGGTGGACAAGAAAGAGAAATAGCCACGTTGATCCTGTCCTGTATGCCATGGGTGCTGTATTTTATGCTTCCCATTGTGCGCCAGTCTGCTTGTTTTGTTGGGGTCATTAGCCCAGGGTATACTGTTTCCCCCCCAAATGGTGACACAAGTGAAGTGCTGACCCTTTAATTAAAAATACAAATGAATTTAATTGTAACATTTGTTACGCATGTTGCCTCCAAGTTTATAATAGTGTAATAACCAGCCCAGCAATCTGTCAATTGGTTAAACACCTACACTAGTCTAGTTGTAGGTAGGTAGTTAACTAGAACAGACAGCTAATAATTATGACAATGACCAAATTATACCAGTTTTGGTGTTACATTTTGTATTTAGAATTAATATATGTCTAAATAACATACTTATTTAGACATGTATAACTGAAAAATTTAATTAGTAAAATCAGTATTCATAAAGCATTGTATGCTAAAATTAATTCAGAATGCTGGTGTGTATGACTTACTACTACACCTACACCAATAGTATGTCTAGTGCACCACCGATGCTGTGCTATCATTCTGACATTCTAGTTATCATATGGACAGATGTTTTGTTCATTAATTAACAATTACTATCACAATAAATACAATTACATAAGGACCTGGACTATAAAATGCCGATCGAGACGCACAATAGGTGCGTAGCTTACTGAGCAAAGTGGAGACAATAATGGCTGAAGCTACTGGAGTTCTGCCAATGGTCGGTGCTCGATCTGAAGCAGCTGCTTTATATGACTGTAATATTGCACATATTACAAGCAAGTTGATGCTTTTGTAGCGAAAAATAAAAAATAATGTTTATAATAATAATAATAAAAAACAAACTCAAAAACAACTCTTAATAAGCACAGGTACTAAATTAAAATATCACACAAAAACATGATGCAATGTTCAGCAAAGGGAGTGAAAATCATTCTACAGTCCCTCCAACAAGCTATTGTTATGTTAATGTGAGATATTGCGTGTCAACATTTTAAATACAAATAATAGTCAATAAAACATTTATTTTAGAACAATATGCAGGAGTAGCATGGTAGAAAAAATACACAATTTACACACTAAAGCAGGCTGTCATAATAAAGGGTCTGCAAATGGCACATACTGTAGCTACGAATGTGGTTATGTAGACACTTCAGATAAAGGGTTCCCCAAACAAGTGCTCAGCAAGACCAGGACTAACAAAAGGCAACCTCGAGAGATGAGCCTCGGCGGGGTGAACTAGCATAATAATACCACTACGGAACCCAAGCAACAGTTTCCTAGACTTCACATTTAAAAAAATGTTTCTTATATAAACAGACTTAATTGAATTGTGCTCATTTTTGCCTTTCTGTATTGAATTATAAGCTCTACATTTAAATAATGTCTATATTTATTATGTAAGAGCCTGAAATAGTTATTGTTACACACTCACTCTGATTATTTATCCACAGTTCATCTGAGTAAATCATATTTCTTGTTCATACAAAAAAAATCAAAAGCAATTACAATATGTTATAAATTAGATATACTGTATAATTATGATAATCATGATCACAAAACTGACCAAAACAGTTTTTGTGATTGTTATTTTGGTTGTACCATGCAGAAACTGGAGATGATGTGTTGCTAAAGCTTTCCTTGTCACATGACTTTTAGACCACTCTCTGTAATGCCCCTGCTTTATGTAAGAACAACCTCAAGGAAGCACAATGTACCAAATACAGAGTACTCACACAAAAAATTTAATTTAAAGTTAAAACTTGTAATATTTGATTTTTGTCCTTCATACATAAAAACCATTACATTTAAATAAATGTGACATTTTAAATAAATGCCTTCATTCATAGCAGTAATGCCCAGTAATAATTTAGGCATGTCGTTTATGCCCAAATTACCCACCATCTGCAATATCACATGGAAATTCTACTGATTGCTCTTTGTTATTAATTGTTATGTGTCAAGGAAGGAAGGTGCATTAAAACAAAGAAAAACACGCAGGACAAGAAATGATATATGAGGGGAAAAAATATATATATATAGTCGACACTCAAGGGTTACAACATCGAGGTCGGCAGGTGGGAAACGCTTGCGCAGAAGAGGGCCACGTGGAGGTCTCTCGTTAAGGATGGGACGGAACGTTTTGAGCGAGACCCCAGGCAGTGAGTGGATGAAAAACAAAAAAGAAGGAAAGCACAAGCAGCCACCGTGCCTCGACCCACTCTCCCGGGTCGGGTAACTTATCAGCCACCCCAGAACCCATCGACAGATTGTCCAGTGAAGAACAAAGGTAGACAAGATAAAATATGGATATATATAGATAAGTATAGGTATGTATAATGCATACACCAATCAGCCATATACACTAATCAGCCATAACATTAAAACCACCTCCTTGTTTCTACACTCACTGTCCATTTTATCATTATATCAGCACAACACACACTAACACACCACCACCATGTCAGTGTCACTGCAGTGCTGAGAATGATCCACCACCTAAATAATACCTGATCTGTGGTGGTCCTGTAAGAATCCTGACCATTGATAAACAGCATGAAAGGGGGGTAACAAAGCATGCAGACAAACAGATGGACTACAGTCAGTAATTGTAAAACATATATATACATACAGTACAGGCCAAAAGTTTGGACACACCTTCTCATTCCTGTGGTTTTTCTTAATTTTTTTTAAATTTTCTACATTGTAGATTAATACTAAAGACATCCAAACTATGAAGGAACACATATGGAATTATGTCGTAAACAAAAAAGTGTTAAACAAACCAGAATATGTTTTATAGAATATGTCTTTCTGTATTGAATTATAAGCTCTACATTTAAATAATGTCTATATTTATTATGTAAGAGCCTGAAATAGTTATTGTTACACACTCACTCTGATTATTTATCCACAGTTCATCTGAGTAAATCATATTTCTTGTTCATACAAAAAAAATCAAAAGCAATTACAATATGTTATAAATTAGATATACTGTATAATTATGATAATCATGATCACAAAACTGACCAAAACAGTTTTTGTGATTGTTATTTTGGTTGTACCATGCAGAAACTGGAGATGATGTGTTGCTAAAGCTTTCCTTGTCACATGACTTTTAGACCACTCTCTGTAATGCCCCTGCTTTATGTAAGAACAACCTCAAGGAAGCACAATGTACCAAATACAGAGTACTCACACAAAAAATTTAATTTAAAGTTAAAACTTGTAATATTTGATTTTTGTCCTTCATACATAAAAACCATTACATTTAAATAAATGTGACATTTTAAATAAATGCCTTCATTCATAGCAGTAATGCCCAGTAATAATTTAGGCATGTCGTTTATGCCCAAATTACCCACCATCTGCAATATCACATGGAAATTCTACTGATTGCTCTTTGTTATTAATTGTTATGTGTCAAGGAAGGAAGGTGCATTAAAACAAAGAAAAACACGCAGGACAAGAAATGATATATGAGGGGAAAAAATATATATATATAGTCGACACTCAAGGGTTACAACATCGAGGTCGGCAGGTGGGAAACGCTTGCGCAGAAGAGGGCCACGTGGAGGTCTCTCGTTAAGGATGGGACGGAACGTTTTGAGCGAGACCCCAGGCAGTGAGTGGATGAAAAACAAAAAAGAAGGAAAGCACAAGCAGCCACCGTGCCTCGACCCACTCTCCCGGGTCGGGTAACTTATCAGCCACCTCAGAACCCATCGACAGATTGTCCAGTGAAGAACAAAGGTAGACAAGATAAAATATGGATATATATAGATAAGTATAGGTATGTATAATGCATACACCAATCAGCCATATACACTAATCAGCCATAACATTAAAACCACCTCCTTGTTTCTACACTCACTGTCCATTTTATCATTATATCAGCACAACACACACTAACACACCACCACCATGTCAGTGTCACTGCAGTGCTGAGAATGATCCACCACCTAAATAATACCTGATCTGTGGTGGTCCTGTAAGAATCCTGACCATTGATAAACAGCATGAAAGGGGGGTAACAAAGCATGCAGACAAACAGATGGACTACAGTCAGTAATTGTAAAACATATATATACATACAGTACAGGCCAAAAGTTTGGACACACCTTCTCATTCCTGTGGTTTTTCTTAATTTTTTTTAAATTTTCTACATTGTAGATTAATACTAAAGACATCCAAACTATGAAGGAACACATATGGAATTATGTCGTAAACAAAAAAGTGTTAAACAAACCAGAATATGTTTTATATTTTAGATTCTTCAAAGTAGCCATCTTTTGCTTTAATGACAGATTTGCACACTCTTTGAAATTTTCTCAACCAGCTTTATTAGGTTTCCACCTGGAATGGTTTTCAATGAATGTTTGTGCCTTGTCTAGAGTGAATTTTTGGAATTTGTTGCTTTTTTAATGTGTTTGAGACCATCAGTTGGGTTGTGCAGAGGTAGAGTTGGTAAAATATAAAACATATTCTGGTTTGTTTAACACTTTTTGGTTCACTACATAATTCTTCATAGTTTGGATGTCTTCAGTATTAATCTACAATGTAGAAAATAAAAATAATCAAGAAAAAACATTGAAGAGAAGGTGTGTCCAAACTTTTGGCTGGTGTGTCCAAACTTTTGGCCTGTACTGTATATACATATACAGTGTATCACAAAAGTGAGTACACCCCTCACATTTCTGCAGATATTTAAGTATATCTTTTCATGGGACAACACTGACAAAATGACACTTTGACACAATGAAAAGTAGTCTGTGTGCAGCTTATATAACAGTGTAAATTTATTCTTCCCTCAAAATAACTCAATATACAGCCATTAATGTCTAAACCACTGGCAACAAAAGTGAGTACACCCCTTAGTGAAAGTTCCTAAAGTGTCAATATTTTGTGTGGCCAGCATTATTTCCCAGAACTGCCTTAACTCTCCTGGGCATGGAGTTTACCAGAGCTTCACAGGTTGCCACTGGAATGCTTTTCCACTCCTCCATGACGACATCATGGAGCTGGCGGATATTCGAGACTTTGCGCTCCTCCACCTTCCGCTTGAGGATGCCCCAAAGATGTTCTATTGGGTTTAGGTCTGGAGACATGCTTGGCCAGTCCATCACCTTTACCCTCAGCCTCTTCAATAAAGCAGTGGTCGTCTTAGAGGTGTGTTTGGGGTCATTATCATGCTGGAACACTGCCCTGCGACCCAGTTTCCGGAGGGAGGGGATCATGCTCTGCTTCAGTATTTCACAGTACATATTGGAGTTCATGTGTCCCTCAATGAAATGTAACTCCCCAACACCTGCTGCACTCATGCAGCCCCAGACCATGGCATTCCCACCACCATGCTTGACTGTAGGCATGACACACTTATCTTTGTACTCCTCACCTGATTGCCGCCACACATGCTTGAGACCATCTGAACCAAACAAATTAATCTTGGTCTCATCAGACCATAGGACATGGTTCCAGTAATCCATGTCCTTTGTTGACATGTCTTCAGCAAACTGTTTGCGGGCTTTCTTGTGTAGAGACTTCAGAAGAGGCTTCCTTCTGGGGTGACAGCCATGCAGACCAATTTGATGTAGTGTGCGGCGTATGGTCTGAGCACTGACAGGCTGACCCCCCACCTTTTCAATCTCTACAGCAATGCTGACAGCACTCCTGCGCCTATCTTTCAAAGACAGCAGTTGGATGTGACGCTGAGCACGTGCACTCAGCTTCTTTGGACGACCAACGCGAGGTCTGTTCTGAGTGGACCCTGCTCTTTTAAAACGCTGGATGATCTTGGCCACTGTGCTGCAGCTCAGTTTCAGGGTGTTGGCAGTCTTCTTGTAGCCTTGGCCATTTTCATGTAGCGCAACAATTCGTCTTTTAAGATCCTCAGAGAGTTCTTTGCCATGAGGTGCCATGTTGGAACTTTCAGTGACCAGTATGAGAGAGTGTGAGAGCTGTACTACCAAATTGAACACACCTGCTCCCTATGCACACCTGAGACCTAGTAACACTAACAAGTCACATGACATTTTGGAGGGAAAATGACAAGCAGTGCTCAATTTGGACATTTAGGGGTGTAGTCTCTTAGGGGTGTACTCACTTTTGTTGCCGGTGGTTTAGACATTAATGGCTGTATATTGAGTTATTTTGAGGGAAGAATACATTTACACTGTTATATAAGCTGCACACAGACTACTTTTCATTGTGTCAAAGTGTCATTTTGTCAGTGTTGTCCCATGAAAAGATATACTTAAATATCTGCAGAAATGTGAGGGGTGTACTCACTTTTGTGATACACTGTATATATACAGTGTATCACAAAAGTGAGTACACCCCTCACATTTCTGCAGATATTTAAGTATATCTTTTCATGGGACAACACTGACAAAATGACACTTTGACACAATGAAAAGTAGTCTGTGTGCAGCTTATATAACAGTGTAAATTTATTCTTCCCTCAAAATAACTCAATATACAGCCATTAATGTCTAAACCACCGGCAACAAAAGTGAGTACACCCCTAAGAGACTACACCCCTAAATGTCCAAATTGAGCACTGCTTGTCATTTTCCCTCCAAAATGTCATGTGATTTGTTAGTGTTACTAGGTCTCAGGTGTGCATAGGGAGCAGGTGTGTTCAATTTAGTAGTACAGCTCTCACACTCTCTCATACTGGTCACTGAAAGTTCCAACATGGCACCTCATGGCAAAGAACTCTCTGAGGATCTTAAAAGACGAATTGTTGCGCTACATGAAGATGGCCAAGGCTACAAGAAGATTGCCAACACCCTGAAACTGAGCTGCAGCACAGTGGCCAAGATCATCCAGCGTTTTAAAAGAGCAGGGTCCACTCAGAACAGACCTCGCGTTGGTCGTCCAAAGAAGCTGAGTGCACGTGCTCAGCGTCACATCCAACTGCTGTCTTTGAAAGATAGGTGCAGGAGTGCTGTCAGCATTGCTGCAGAGATTGAAAAGGTGGGGGGTCAGCCTGTCAGTGCTCGGACCATACGCCGCACACTACATCAAATTGGTCTGCATGGCTGTCACCCCAGAAGGAAGCCTCTTCTGAAGTCTCTACACAAGAAAGCCCGCAAACAATTTGCTGAAGACATGTCAACAAAGGACATGGATTACTGGAACCATGTCCTATGGTCTGATGAGACCAAGATTAATTTGTTTGGTTCAGATGGTCTCAAGCATGTGTGGCGGCAATCAGGTGAGGAGTACAAAGATAAGTGTGTCATGCCTACAGTCAAGCATGGTGGTGGGAATGCCATGGTCTGGGGCTGCATGAGTGCAGCAGGTGTTGGGGAGTTACATTTCATTGAGGGACACATGAACTCCAATATGTACTGTGAAATACTGAAGCAGAGCATGATCCCCTCCCTCCGGAAACTGGGTCGCAGGGCAGTGTTCCAGCATGATAATGACCCCAAACACACCTCTAAGACGACCACTGCTTTATTGAAGAGGCTGAGGGTAAAGGTGATGGACTGGCCAAGCATGTCTCCAGACCTAAACCCAATAGAACATCTTTGGGGCATCCTCAAGCGGAAGGTGGAGGAGCGCAAAGTCTCGAATATCCGCCAGCTCCGTGATGTCGTCATGGAGGAGTGGAAAAGCATTCCAGTGGCAACCTGTGAAGCTGTGGTAAACTCCATGCCCAGGAGAGTTAAGGCAGTTCTGGGAAATAATGGTGGCCACACAAAATATTGACACTTCAGGAACTTTCACTTAGGGGTGTACTCACTTTTGTTGCCGGTGGTTTAGACATTAATGGCTGTATATTGTGTTATTTTGAGGGAAGAATAAATTTACACTGTTATATAAGCTGCACACAGACTACTTTTCATTGTGTCAAAGTGTCATTTTGTCAGTGTTGTCCCATGAAAAGATATACTTAAATATCTGCAGAAATGTGAGGGGTGTACTCACTTTTGTGATACACTGTACATACTTAACACTATACACATAAACTCCTCCTCTATATATATATATATATATATATATATATATATATATATATATATATATATATATATATATATATATATATATACTGTATATGTTTATGTGTATATATGTGTATAATGACAAGTAAAATGTGATTAATATATTAATAATTATACATACATACATACATGCATACATATTTTTTTTCTAAGATATACTTACATATTTTAATATAATAATGTACTTTTACACATTGTAAATACATGCACGTTTTATTTAAACTGTTTAATACCATAGTTTTGGTTTTACTATTTTTTATTTTTTAATTCTTACTGATGTATTTATTTAATTGCTAATAAATTTCATGTTTTAATCCAGTATTTCAATAAAACTTAATACAAATTTTAAACCCCTAACTGTGTTAAAGTAAACACTCGAGAACTGACCCCACCGATAAACTTTTGACTGGGGTCAGGACCTGACCTGTCTGACCCCTGGCTGGTGTGACCTGTCTGTGGTTGTCCTATCATGGCGGCAAGGTCAGTCACGCAGAGGTCACACGAGGTGAAGAGTGAGGAGACTGACAAGGCTAGAAAAATTTCCTCTTGCTCTGTTTTTCCGTCTTGCTCTCCCTTTCCTGAGGTCCACTTCGCTTTTCCATCAGCTCGTTTACTTTCCTCTTCTACTCTGTGTGGGGATAGAATAGGAACTTAGACGCTTGTAAAAAATGTTGATGATGCCATTTTATTCCAGTAATGCTCTCGATTAAACAAAATAAACTTAAATCACAGATGGGTGCACTGTAATAGCCAAAATTCAGTTGGAGTCCTATAAGGTTAGTATTATTTAAGCATGTATGGAAGACTAAATGAAATAAGCTTTTGAAAAGAAGTGATAGCTATTAAATACATTTTAATAAGGCAAGATTTCATAAATAAGTATTGCATGGATGATTATTGTAATGAACAGAATTAAAACCTATACCAGAGTACAATATATAGAAGTACAATATAAAAAGTATAATATTAAACTAAACAAAATACCAAATGTCTTATGAACCAGAGTCCACATGACTCATATCACCTCTAGTTTTATTCTAACTGTTAGCACATTGTCCAGCGATACTTCAGCACCACCTCCTATTGATGAGATGACAAGCCAAGCTCACTGTCATCAAGTCTGCCATGCTTTTTTCCCCCAACAAAGAGTAACAGCCGTTCAGGATTACACTTTAATATAAAAACGAAACCGTATTACCATTTTTAAAGCACAGATTGAAACCGAATAGATGTAGGAGACTGAGCGGGAAAGCAAATGCAAAGGAGGGACAAAGAAAAGAAGAAAGACTGAAACATGCACGCTCTCTCCATCGTTAAGCAGGGATTAAGTTAATAGAGTGCTGCTTTTGAGGTGATGAGCGAGGAAAAGGCAATCAGACACTGAAACCACCAACACCAACTGTGTGTATCAGCCACAAAATCAGAATATCAAAACTACTAAAAAACAATCTACCCTGAACTAGCTAATTAATGTACACATTGTGATGGTGTGACGCAATTATTAATCTATTTTTCTATAGATGACCAAAGAAATCAGATTTTTAATACACCCCCCCCACACACACAGACACCCACACGTATCTGTCAGAACCCCATTACAACTCTTCAGACACTAGTTGTTGTGACTAGGAAACTGACATGCTAGAAGTTTCAGTTTACAGTCACTTAGTAAACTCATATTTAAATTATGGACCCAAGCAATGTCATTAAAGTTAGCAAAACATGTCTTAACTTTTCACACCTTCAATTCATGTAATGAAAACATGGCTTAAATTTTTTTTTAAATATATTTTTACTATTATTATTATTACTATTATTATTATTATTATTATTGTTGTTGTTGTTGTTGTTGTTGTTATTATTATTATTATTATTGTTACTACTATTATTATTGTTACTATTATCATTATTATTATAATTACTATTTTTATTGTTATTTTTATCATTATTATTATTGTAATTACTATTTTTATTGTTATTTTTATTATTATTACTATTTTTATTACTTTATTAGATTATTAACAATTTTATTTATTTATTTATTTTTGCTTTTTGTTAGTACATAAATGTGTGAAGTGAAATGAAGGCAAATGGAAATGACTCAAATATATTCGAATTTACCTTAATAATGTCATAGTTAATAATTTTCCAAATAAAACAACATAATATTTATAAACATTTACATTTAAGATATTAATACAATTAATCATCATTTTATTGTAGTAAAAATCATTGTTGTTAACATAAATGCAATATTTTACATTTCCCATGGCTTTTAGACAAAACACCCATAATTCACAATGCTAAACTAAAGAAAAAATATTGGTACATTTTGCAACAGTCTAGAATCAAATGATTTTAATAAACATGTATTTTCTTGTACTCGGTTATTTTGTACTTGGTGAAATTCAACATTTTTTGTAGTTTTATAGTTATTTAATGTTTCCATTTAAATAAAAATCAAATTAAAACAAGACAAACAGAATTAAAACATTTATCAAGAAGAATTATACAAACAAAACGGTCGGCATAAAATGCATTATACATTTTTACATCATATTTAGAAAGAGGAACTTGTCTTATCATTTTTTTCACTATTAATGTGGTTTTTGTGTAAAATAAACATATCAAATAAAACAGGGTAGTGATGTTGTGATGCTTATAGTTTAACAGGTATTTGGAATATGACATGAGCCTGTTGTACTTTGAAATTAAATATAAGGGAAAATAACAAGAATAAAGTGTGCATAAAAAGTGTAAATACACATTATTGTTTTATTTTTGCAACAGAACATTAACACCCAACACACTTTATGCTTTATGCTTAGTTAAAAATTACCTTGGTGTTATAAATTAATTTTTACAATTATTAACATATACACAGCATAGTTTAAAGCATATTAATTAATTCATTAAATATTTAAGCATATTTCAGACTCAGTATCTTTATTTTCACCATGTACTAGATGTACAAGGAATTTCTCTTGGTGCATGTGTCAACATACAGTATATACATCAAATTAAATAATAGAAAGAGGAACACTACTGTATATATAAACACATAATAAACAATACAATGTAATGCAATGGAGATGTGCAGTATAGTTCACTGACAAACTTTAAGTAAAAAAAATTGTGAGATAAAGATGATTAAGTAAATAAGGTGTGTATGTGCATTGATTGTATGATAGAACCATGTGCATTCTGTTAAAGCCGAGGGATGTGGGATTAGTCCTTGTTAAGTATGGTAATGGCCTGGGGAAAGAAGCTGTGGAGGTGCCGGTTGGTCCGAGTCTTTAAGGCTCTCACTCTCGGTCTCCGCTTAGATGGAAACCACTGAAACAAGTGACCAGGGTGTGAGAGTCAGCCATAATCATTTTCATTTTTGATGTGATATATAACAATTTGTTTTTATTTCAGGTAGTTTTGCTGTCTAGGAATATTTCTGTTCTTTTTATTTCTTGTACAATAATATTTTTTTTCTGTACCATTTTAATTGTGTCTTTGTGATAAAAAAAAACAAAAAAAACGTATGTATTAATTTGATGATTAACAAAAACTAAAACAGGTTCCCATTGTATAGAGTTTACCCTACGGAGCGGTTACTAAATATATAGATTTTATTTGGTTGTTTTTACTGTTTACTTAAATTTTTTTTTATATATTTATTTATTTATTTAATTTATTTTTATTTTGCTTTTTTTAATTTGTTTTTTAATTTTTAATTTTTTTACTTCTTTTTTTAATAATTATTTTTTTATGTGGCTCAAAACTTTCCCAATCAGATTTAACCATTTTGCATTTTAAGCCAAGAAGTTTGACACATATAAAGTCTCAGACTAGTGCATTTCTTCCTATTATCCATATCCACATCTTAGTCAAATTGTTTGTCCATCAAACTGTTAGTCCTGTTAACAGACCTAACAGTAGATTTAATAGCTGAGGGTTGAACCAGTCTAGCTACCAGCTCCTGCAACAGTGAGACGGACGGCCGTAGCACAATACGCGCCAGACAAGTGTAAATATTGGCAGACTGTCTTACACGGGAGGCATTCAGTCTGGACCTGACATGCTCATTTGCTGTCCAGTAGAAACACAGGTCCACTCAGACAGCCCATTAAGACATATGTATTGTTTCTTTCAGATAAAAGGAGTGACCGAGCACCAGGCTGAGGAAACAAAACGGACATCTGTAGTAGACTCAGTGTAAGGGCTTGATTTCTAGTGGCACCTTCACCCGCACCCACACTTAGCCTTTATTTATTTGCCTTTGGCTGGCCACAGTTCAACATGCACATTTGTAATTGGAGTCACTGTCTCGCGCTGGAGGGCCATTAGTTGGAGTGCAGTGAGCCTGGGAGAGCGGAAAGGATGTAAAGTCTGTTAAAATATGTTGTGTTACGGCACTTATGAGCTCCCGTGGGTAACCTCGGTGCTGCTTTTTATTGTCACTTCTATTAATCAGTAAATCTATCCATATCAAGTCTTATTTGTATTTCCCTCTTGATAAATGTGTGGTTCAGTCATTTTCCAGCCATCACAGCCTCCTGTTGGAAAGACACACAGGACATTGCAGAGCAGCTCAAACAACATGCCCCATTAAGAAAGTATGAGAATCATTCATTCATACAATTACTGACTCCTTCCTTTATTGATGCCATAATGTATCTTGATTGGCAGAAGCTCTCTGACCACCATGGCTTAGAGATTAATTCTTTCTCCAATAAACACGCAGAGATACTGATAGACTGTGTGTTTACATGCAGACTAATAATCTGATTTATCAAACGGTGCTCATGTAAACAGCGTATTCTGATATTTTACATCTAATAAAGCCATCTGGATCTTAGCCCAGTAATCTGGTTATACAGCTCATGTTTACTCTAAATAGCTTGGGTACGAGTTAAATGGTGCGAACTAGCATTTTATAAAAATTATGCCATTTATTGGTGGCTGTATTCCCAACCAAATTAATTTTCCCTCCTTAAAACAAGCCAAATAATGCCATTATATAGTTTGTTGAACATTCAGATCATTGCAGCATCAAAATAATAAACAACCAGTTTTAAAAAGGTTGTTCAGCAAACCATTTTTTAATCTGTGGCATCACTCTAATGCCTTCATTTTTAGAAGTACACCATACCAAATAGTGTGCACATATAAGTATGTTTATTTGCAATATCAGCAAGAGCTATAAACCCCCAGTGATCGAAAATTGAATACACATGATGAATTAGGCATACAGATCTACAAAGTTTATTAATATTACTTAATTACTTAATTAATTGTGTACATTGAAGTAGTACTAATTTGGCTATTTGCCACAATATTGATAAGTTTCTTACATTTACTTTGACTTTTATTTGATTGCAGACAAGATGAACTTGATATATTTCTTTTTTTTTTTTCTGGTTAACTTCATTTCATTTATTAATAAACATCCATTCCTGCATTTCGGGCCTGCAACACATTCCAAAAGAAGTTGGGACAGTAAAGCATTTACCACTTTGTAATGTTGCCATTCCTTTTCACCACACTTAAAAGACGTTTTGGCACCAAGGATACCAAGTGATTTAGTGTTTTAGCTTTTATTTTGTCCCATTCTTCCTGCAAACACTTCTTGAGATGTGCAACAGTACGGGGTCGTCGTCGTCGCATTTTTTGTTTGAAAATTCTCGACACATTCTCTATTGGGGACAGGTCAGGACTGCAGGCAGACCAGTCCAGTACCCGTACCCTCTTCTTCTGCAGCCATGCCTTTGTAATGTGTGCAGCATGTGGTTTTGCATTGTCTTGTTGAAAAATGCATGGACGTGCCTGGAAAAGATGACGTCTTGAAGGCAGCATAATTATGTTGCTCTAAGATCATAATGTACTTTTCTGCATTAATGCTGCCATCACAGAAGTGTAAATGACCTTTGCCAAGGGCACTGTCACAGCCCCATACCATAACAGATCCTGGCTTTTGGACTTGTTGCTGATAACAATCTGGAGGCCAAAGATTTGCCAAAGTAATCCCTTGCTCATGTGGTTATATCAGCTATTGTTGAGTGGCGGTTCTTGATGCAGTGCCGTCTGAGGGATCGAGGATCACAGGTGTTCAGCCTAAGCTTGCGCCCTTGGCCTTTACACACTGAAATTCCTCCTGATTCCTTGAACCGTTTAATGATATTGTGCACTGTAGAGAGAAATATGTAAATCCCTTCCAATCTTGCTTTGAGGTACATTGTTTTTAAACATTTCAATCATTTCCTCACACATTTGTTGACAAACTGGATCCTCTGATCATCTTTGCTCATCAAAGACTCAGCCTTTCCTGGATGCTGCTTGATTACAATCACCTGATGTAAAATCACATCATTATTGAGTTTTTTCACCTCTAAATTGCCCCCGTCCCAACTTTTTTTGGAATGTGTTGCAGGCCTGAAATGCAGGAATGGATGTATATTAATAAAAGAAATTAAGTTGAGCAGATAAAACATAAAATATCTCAGATTCATCCTGTCTGCAATCAAATAAAAGTCAAAGTAAATGTAAGGAACACTGCATTTTTATTTTATTTGCATTTTCCATACTGTCCCAACTTTTTCTGATTTAGGGTTGTAGGAAAGTATATAAGAATAAAAAAGTATATAAAATATTTAAAAGTATATAAAAAGTGTATATGTGCAATATGTTTCACATTTTATACAGTAGATGTATTGCACATGTACAGTAGAACAACAGTACTGTTGCACATCTGGAACTTATTGCACTTAAGTACTTGTATTACAGTGATGCTGAAGTGGCGGTAGGGGTGATAAGTGGGCTCTATATTAGATTAAAAACAAATAAAAAATAAAAGAAATATTAAATATACTCCATGGTTCTATGGTTGTATTTCAGTGAGCTTTCTTTAAACAGATATGAAAGTTGGATTAAGTTCTAGCACTCAGATCTAAATCAGTCTAATGTACTGTATATGAGGCATACATCACCAGTAATATTGGTAACTTTTCAGGTAGGCAAATCACGAAAAAGAACACACACGTTCAAACAGAAGTCTTACAATGTAATGTAACAGGGGAAAAAAATTGGCATGGACCCACGCACCATGGTCTTATCTTAATTTGACGTTGATTGAAAAGCCTGCTGGGACACAATTTCCTAAATACTGATCCAATTCTACAAATGTTACTGAGAAATTTAGCAATTATTAAGCTAGCTAAATATGGCAAACATTTAGTTCAGAAGTGTGTGTGTGTTTGAAAAATATGACAATCTGCCAGGTCAAAAATTAATTTACCTACCTACCTACCTACCTACCTACCTACCTACCTACCTACCTACCTACCTACCTAACCACCCACCCACCCACCTACCTACCTAACTACCTACCTAACTACCTACCTAACTACCTAACTACCTACCTAACTACCTACCTACCTACCTACCTACCTACCTACCTACCTACCTACCTACTATCTATCAACCCATCTAGTTTTTTCCCCCAAGTCCTATCAAACTTAACATTTTAGTACAATCCACATTTGTCAATTGGTTGATTGTCAGAACTTGGAACAGTCCATTCCAAAAGTCTAATAGTTTTCTTTAATCATTCCAAATTTAGTCTATTATGCTGGACTGCTGGCTAGTGGTAAGCTTGCTTGACTGTGGATAATGACACTTATTACACAGCGTGTAATTTATAACATACTTATTTTGGTGGTTCTTGGATTATATCTTACCATCTACAAAAAAATACTTTGTGAGCTTGACAAGAAGACAACAGTTCCATTTACTTTGTACATACACAGATCAGCCATAACATTAAAACCACCTCCATGTTTCTACACTCACTGTCCTTTTTATCAGCTCCACTTACCATATAAAAGCACTTTGTAGTTCTACAATTACAATGCTGATGGAGTTTTTAAACCCTCACTGTCACTGCTGGACTGAGAATAGTCCACCAACCAAAAAGTATCCAGCCAAGAACGCCCTGTGTGCAGCGTCCTGTAACCACTCTAGACCTTCTAATCCTGTAGAAGGTCTAGAAGATGACCAACTCAAACAGCAACAATAGATGAGCGATCGTCTCTGACTTTACATCTACAAGGTGGACCAACTAGATAGGAGTGTCTAATAGAGTGGACAGTGTGTGGACACGGTATTTAAAAACTCCAGCAGCACTGCTGTGTCTTATCCACTCATACCAGCACAACACACACTAACACACCACCACCATGTCATTGTCACTGTAGTGCTGAGAATGATCCACCACCTAAATAATACCTGCTCTGTGGTGGTCCTGTGGGGGTCCTGACTATTAAAGAACAGGGTGAAAGCAGGTTAAAAAAGTATGTAAAGAAATAGATGGGCTACAGTCGGTAATTGTAGAACTATCCTACAATGGAGAGTCGTGTGCTTTCAGTTTAAGTATTTTTGTTCATGCATTTATCATTATAATTTTAGAAATCTCCCAGTTGGGTAATGGACTTGGCATATTTGCATTTAGTGCCATGAATAATTCTAAATTAATTAGAATGTTTAATTAGAGATTGTGCTGTGTGCATGTGTGTATTGTGCGCGTTCACAGAGAGAGGCATCTACGTATTTAAAATAAAATTATAAAAATCATTAAGAATGACGCAGGAAATGGAAACCTGATAAGATGAAGAAGATAAAAGCAACAAACCCTGTATATTAAGCTTTTTGATTTTTTTCTGATGTTTTCTTTTAATTACCATTTAATTTGGTTTATTGGAACAAAAAGATGAAGTATGCTATCTGTTCTATTCGGATGTAGATCCAATAAGATTGCTAAGGTACCCTCAATTTGCCAGAGCACATGGAGAGTGGTAAATGCGCTTGTGCTTTTTCTGATCATGCCACCCTCCTTCCTCCTACTCCGTTCCTCTGTCTCATTTAAGCGATCTCCCTCTGTTCGCTGACTCCCTAGCCTTAATGAATGGAAATAGAAGAGGATGAAAAAGAGGTTAGTCTCGTTGTGCGACGCCCACTCCTCTGGACGTGACCCGGGTTCAAAAGTTCAATCAGTGCCTTGCAGGCACAGATAGGCCCCTAGTATCGACACCTACACTGCTCCTTTCGTTCCTCTCTACTTTCCCCTTCTGTTCTTTGACACACTCAGCACAATCTGATTTTAACTGATCCTTATTCACCCCCTCTGCCACTCCAAATGTTGTTTATCCCTCAGGATTGTAGTGTTTAATACCAGGCTTAAGACTACTGTGCTCTGGTTTTGGTCTTGTCTAGGCCTCAAGCAGTTTTTTTCACTGCTTGCTTGACTGTGGACAGCAACAAACATTTGAAAGTGCCTAGTTCTTCCTAAGCTTGACAAGGTGACCACTGTTTCATTTACATTGTACATATGGCCATGTGTATGTAAAAATGATTCTATACTTTTTTGTATTGTAGTATACAACCCCAAATCAGAAAAAGTTGGGACAGCATGGAAAATGTAAATAATAAAAAAAACTTACATTTACTTTGACTTTTACTTCATTGCAGACAGGATGAACCTGAGATATTTCATGTTTTATCTGCTCAACTTCATTTCATTTATTAATAAACATCCATTCCTGCATTTCGGGCCTGCAACACATTCCAAAAAAAGTTGGGACAGTAAAGCATTTACCACTTTGTAATGTTGAGATTTCCTTTTCACCACACTTAAACGACATTTTGGCACCAAGGAGACCAAGTGATTTAGTGTTTAAGGTTTTATTTTGTCCCATTCTTCCTGCAAACATGTCTTAAGATGTGCAACAGTACGGGGTCATGGTTGTCGTACGCTTTAAACTTCTCCACACATTCTCTGTTGGGGACAGATCAGGACTGCAGGCAGGCCAGTCCAGTAGCCGTACCCTCTTCTTCCGCAGCCATGCCTTTGTAATGTGTGCAGCGTGTGGTTTTGCACTGTCTTGTTGAAAAGATGACGTCTTGAAGGCAGCATATGTTGCTCTAAGATCTCAATGTACTTTTCTGCATTAATGCTGCCATCACAGAAATGTAAATGACCTTTCCCAAGGGCACTGACACATCCCATACCATGACAGACCCTGGCTTTTGGACTTGTTGCTGATAACAGTCTGGATGGTCATTTTCGTCTTTGGTCCCAAGCACACAGCGTCCATTTCTTCCAAAAAAGACCTGGAATCCTGATTCATCTGACCACAATACACATTTCCACTGTGTGATGGTCCATTCTAGATGCCTAAGAGCCCAGAGAAGTCGACGCCGATTCTGGACATGGTTAACATAAGGCTTCTTTTTTATACAGTAAAGTTTTAAGTGGCATTTGTGCATGTAACTCTGTATTGTAGTGCTTGACAAAGGTTTGCCAAAGTAATCCCTTGCCCATGTGATTATATCAGCTATTGTTGAGTGGCTGTTCTTGATGCAGTGCCATCTGAGGGATCAAAGATCACAGGCGTCCAGCTTAAGCTTGCACCCTTGGCCTTTATGCACTGAAATTCCTCCCGATTCCTTGAATTGTTTAATGATATTATGCACTGTAGAGGGAGAAATATGCAACCATTGTCGATAACATTTGTTGATAAACTGGAGATCCTCTGATAATCTTTGCTCATCAAAGATTTAGCCTTTCCTGGATGCTGCTTTTGTACCAAACCATGATTACAATCACCTGTTTGGAATCCCATTATTATTTAGTTTTTTCACCTCACTTTGCTTTACACTGCCTAGCTCCCGCACCTGAACTACTTATTGGGTTCAATGCTGGGGCCATACGACGAGTCTCATATACAAAACTAACTAACTGCATAACGTCTGAATGCACATGTATAAAACGGGTGCTGCATTCTGATTGGCTGAGCTGAATGTCACTCACATACAATATTGTAATATAATAATAACAACATGGCGAGTGCAGCCAATGAGGGGCAGTGTGGTGGGGGGGTTGAGTTCATGTTGTGGAGTCCATCTGTTTCTCTACATACCTTTTAGCCTGCTTTCGCCCTGTTTTTCAATGGTCAGGACCCCCACAGGACCACCACAGAGCAGGTATTATTTGGGAGGTGGATCATTCTCAGCACTGCAGTGACACTGACATGGTGGTGGTGTGTTAGTGTGTGTTGTGCTGGTTATGAGTGGATCAGACACAGCAATGCTGCCTGAGTTTTTAAATACCATGTCCACTCACTGCCCACTCTATTAGACACTCCTACCTAGTTGGTCCACTTTGTAGATGTAAAGTCAGAGACGATCGCTCATCTATTGCTGCTGTTTGAGTTGATCATCTTCTAGACCTTCATCAGTGGTCACAGGACACTGCCCATGGTGCGCTGTTAGCTGAATATTTTTGGTTGGTGGACTATTCTCAGTCCAGCAGGGACAGTGAGGTGTTTAAAAACTCCATCAGCACTGCTGTATCTGATCCACTCATACCAGCACAACACACAATAACACAACACCACCATGTCAGTGTCACTGCAGTGCTGAGATGCAATATAAGTACTAGGCGTATATATAAGTAGTAGGCAATATAAAGTCAGCTCAAAAATTACTGTTACTGAGGCCGCTCAGGTGGCGCAGCGGTAAAAACACATGCTGGAACCAGAGCTGGGATCTCGAATACATCGTATCGAATCTCAACTCTACCTGCCGTCTAAGGCTGAGCGGCCACATGAACAACGATTGGCCTGTTGTTCAGATATGGGTGGGACTAAGCCGGATGGGGTCTCTCTCCCGTGACAATTATGACTGGCTGATTGATGGCGCCTGCACAGAGATGAGAAAAGAGTGCTCTCAGGGTGTGTCTCTCTGTACACAATGCTGAGCTGAACTGCACTCGTCAAAGTGTAGGTGATAAGATGTATACGGCATGCTGCCCACGTGTCTGAGGGGGCGTGGGTTAGCTTCATTCTCCTCAATCAGAGCAGGGATCGGCATTGGTGGAGAGGAATTTGACGCGCTAAAAGGGAGAAAAAGGGGAGAAAATGCATAATATATATATATATACACGTATATATATATATATATATATATATATATATACAGTATATATATATATATATATATATATATATATAAAATAAAAATGTTATAAATAAATCAGATGTCCACATTCTTTTTTATTTTATTTGAAGAACTTGACTGTTTATAGGTGACATCAGATAAAATAATTATATAAGTCAAGGTCATGCACAGTTTTTTGCTTTTAAAAACTGTAATATTGCATAATTAGACTGCAATACAGTCTACATCATTACATTTTACATATTGAAAAAATAGCATTTTATTGGATATGCTCTGTGGCTCAGAAATGTAATATGCAATGTCACCTCCCCAACATGGAAACCCACGACCCCTTTAAAAAAGTCGTGATGGGCAGACCAAATCAGACACACACAAACAAAATCAGTGAACACACACCTCCATCTACAGAGCTAGAAAAATGTCAGCCCAGCGGTTTCCAATCAGGCCTGCTTGCTGTCTCCGCTGCAGATAAATGACTAAACGGAGCACGGCTGCGGGTTCAACTGGAGGTCAGTCTGCCCAGGTACCCCTCCTCTGTTCCTCTCTCTTTCCTTATCCTTCTCTCTCTCTCTTTTCCTCCTTTCCTCCCTCAGCAAGCAAATGAGAATTAGATTTTTCTGTGCATTGGCCTGTGCTGAAGAGATAAATGAAGTTTGGATGCGAAAACCAGGTGTTCCTGCTGCTTTGTTAGGGAAATGAATGAGTGAAGCTAGAACAGAGAGCAGAACACACAGCCTGCAGCACCCAGTACACACAGTCAGTGCATGACAAACTCCAGGGGAAAAAAGGCAGTTCCAGTGTGGCTAAAAAGGAGGGAAAATAATATTTCATATTTTTAAAGTATAATTTAGTGGTAGAAACATTTAAATAACTATTTATAGTAAAATAAAAAAATAATAATAAATAATGAATTTTATAAGCTCACTGCAATTATGATAACAACAATAATAATAATAATAATAATAATAATAATTTTACAATGTATGAAAAGACATGATAGGTGACCTAATAACAGTATAATAATTATAAAACTAATTATATTTAATATTTTTAATATTTTTCTATATTTATTCTCCAAATTTGTATAATTTGCATTATTTAAATTTAATTTTACATTTTCGTTTACAGTCAATTTGATTTTATTGGTAAATGATTTTATATTGTATTATAAAAAAGGATTTTTTTTATTTTTATTTAATTATATAATGAATATATATTATTATTATTATTTAATTAAGTCATTTAAGTCATTTATTTGGGCGGCACTGTCATTTATTAGTGGGTAGCACTGTCGCCTCACAACAAGAAGGTCCTGGGTTCAATCCCCAGGTGGGGCAGTCCGGGTCCTTTCTGTGCGGAGTTTGCATGTTCTCCCCGTGTCCGCGTGGGTTTCCTCCGGGTACTCCGGTTTCCTCCCACAGTCCAAAAAACATTCCACCAGGTTAATTGGAAACACTGAATTGTCCTATAGATACCTGGCCGCTAGATGCACTAGTGCATTGTAGTGCCGGTCCCAAGCCCGGATAAATTAGGGAGGGTTGTGTCAGGAAGGGCATCCGGCGTAAAATTTGTGCCAAATCAATGAGCGATCATGAGGATGACTCGCTGTGGCGACCCCTGAAAAAGGGAAAAAGCCGAAAGAAGAAGAAGTCGTTAAATTAATTTCATTAGTATTTCATAAAAAAAAAAATAAAGCTAGTAGAATAAAATCCAAACTACAAAACCATTTATTTGCATTCAGACTATTTTGTTGTATGATTAAGATAACATGAAAGGAATTCATTTCTATAATTTACATTATTTATATTTAATTTTCATTTACAGTCAATTTAATTTTAATGGTAAATAATTTTAAATTATATAATATTATAAGAAAAGTAATTATTTAATTTTTTTTCATCTTTATTTAATTACATATTAAATAAATTATATATATATATATATATATATATATATATATATATATATATATATATATATATAATTATTATTATTTAATTATTTATTATTTATATAATTATTATTATTTCATTCATTTCATTATTATTTCATTCAAAAAAATAAAGCTAGTAGAACAAAATCCAAACTACAAAACTATTTATTTGCATTCAGACTGTTTTGTGATTAAGATTGAATGAAAGGAATTTATTTCTACATAACCACCTCCACCTGACAATATGAATTATAGATAGATTGTAGATGGGTGGCAGGACGGACGTACGGACAGACAGACAGACAGACAGACAGACAGACAGACAGACAGACACTTAAAGCCACAGTAGAATTATATAGACCTTTCTGTACTGTTTACAAGTATCGGTATCATTTATTTTTAGCATTCTACTGTTAATTTTTATTTTTAAATGGCTAACAGTCATATTTACCCTCTTTTCTTTTTTTAAATAATGTTAGACATAGGCAGGTTTCAAGAAGTCAGTTTTTTGTTAACACAATAGAATACATTTTAAGCTTATGATTTGCCTAATTAGTGTTATCTGCCATAATGAATGCTTGTAAATAATATATATTATCTTAACCCTGTCTGCTCAAGGGCCGTTGCTGTGTGTACCGGCTGACCCTGTATATGTATATATATATATATATATATATATATATATATATATATATATATTTATATATATAACAAATAAAAGTATTATTCTTATTATTCTTATAATAATAATAATAATAACAAAAACAATAATAATCATCATTGTGATATTAATTAATTGAATTAGAAAAATATGATAGGTGACCTAATAACAGTATAATAATTATTATGCAATATTTGAAAATATGTGCATTTTTTTTAAATAAAAAAACTGGTATTACCTAAAGTTTATATTTCACATTAATTACATTTCAGTTTCTGTTTACATTTACAGTCAGTATAAGTTCTGGTTAATGGTGAATGGTGAAAACGCTTCCATATTTTTCAATGTGACTTTAAAGAATCCAAAAAGCTACAATAATATATTAAATATTAGATATTAAATCATTGTATTAAAACCAGTAGAAAAAGGCTAATAATGGAAATCTGAAATTAAATGTGCATATTTAATTTATAAGTTTGCCTACAGTGTGCAGTGGATTCATTTGGTCCAAATCCCTTTTTTATAAATAGCCACTTAGCAGAACAGTAAAGTAAGTGCACTACTCAAGAGGACTTTAGTTAAAGTAATTTGTAAAATAGTAATATTTAACTTGTTACATAATATTTCTAAATGATTACTCTGGACTCTTTCCTAGTCAGGACTTGAAACCGAGGCCATACCATGACTTTAGTATTAAGAACAAAACACACAAGTAATAACAGAGAGGCGCTATGGCCTATTATGGAAACGTTTAGCTATCCAATTTCTCTCTGCCAGAGGGAGTTGTGTGTGTGTTTTCCTATCCACAGCTTAATCATGGCAATGACCTACCGGCTTATACAAACACAGCATCCGTTATACAGGCTCACACGCCTCGCCTAATGACTACAGCATGAGACTAAGTTCAAGTTTCAGGTTTCTAGACTGGACAGAAAATGTCCTAACATGACTCACTCCATACGTTGTGTATATACCTGGGTATATAGGTATATACAATACGCTTCTGTACTTGTGCTCTGCCTCCCTGTGATGTGTGTCAGTGTGACTGTGTGTGAATATGTCTGTGAGTGTGACCTTGCCATTTCTCTCTCAATAACAATAGGAAGGCGTGCTACAGACTGTCACTGCACTGAAAAATGAATTTCCTGTTCACTCACAACACCAGGAAGTGCTCCCCCCAGACTCACAAAAGACAAGACGGAAGATCGTATCACTATCTTTGTGTCTGTGTGTGTGTGTGTGTGTGTGTGTGTGTGTGTGTGTGTGTGTGTCTGTGTGTGTGTGTGTGCGCGTTAAGAACCGAATGCTAAATACCATCCAGTAAAATGCATTCAGTAACATGTTTCTTTTACAGTATTTAATACTAACTTATTTACAATATATTTAAAATACATATCAGTGATGTGAAAATGTAATTGCCCCCCTCGTCACATGTTTGTCACTCTATATAAATTCAAATGAGAAAATAACACAATGTGCCATAATATACAGAGAACAGAGAGAGGAACACACAGCCTGCAGCATCCAGTACACAAAATCAGTGCATTACAAAACTTCAGAAGGAAATGTAGAAACATTTAAATAATTATTTATATAATAAAAGTCATATTAAAAATTCCATGAACTCACTGAATGATAAAGATAATTATCCCTGTTTGTAATAATAATGATAATAATAATAATAATAATAATAATAATAATAATAATAATGACAATAATAATAATAATAGTGATAGTAATAATAATAATAATAGTAATGATAATAATAATAATAAAAATATTAATAATAGTGATAGTGATAATAATAATAATAGTGATAATAATAATAATAAAAATATTAATAATAATAGTGATAGTGGTAATAATAATAGTGATGATGATAATAATAATAATAGTGATAGTGATTATAATAATAGTGATAATAATAATAATAATAATAATAACAATAATAATAGTAATAATAAAAATAATAATAGTGATAATAATAATAGTGATGATGATAATAATAATAATAATGATAATAATAATAGTGATAATAATAATGATATAATAATAATAGTGATGATAATAATAATAATAATAGTGATGATAATAATAATAATAATAATAAAAATAATAATAGTGATATTAATAATAATAATAATAATAATAATAATAATAATAATACATTGTATAAAAATATGTATTAAAAGTTGATTATTAAACCAGTAAAATAGTTTAATGCAATACCTAAACAAATGTGCATATTTTAAAATAAAAGAAGACTGGTATTACCTATGTTTATTTGCATATTGCTATATTTCAAATTAATTAAATTAAATTTTCCATTCACAGTCAGCTTAAGTTCTGTTTAATGGTGACATATTCCTTTTAAAATTTACTTATAATTATAATTAACTTACATATATGAATTATAGGTGACCCAGTGTGTAGAGCTTTGGGCTATCAATCAAAAGAATTTAATTCAGGCATAATGTGACATAATTAATTCTAATAAAATTATGATAATAAAAATTATAAACATTTTAATACAAAAATGACACACTGTGCCAAAATATAAAGAAAATTCCAGTATTATAAAAAAATACATCGGTGGTAAACTGACCCCAGAGTGGTCAGTCTGCTTACATTTCCCCAAACACAAACATGCTCTAACCTCAGCAAAGATCAGTGTTAACAAATCCACAATACAAAACAGTCTAAGGCAAAAATTCTATTTGAATACAAAAGAGATTAGGGAAAACTGGATTCACGGGAGAGTGGCGAGAACGAAAGCACTCCTCATTCTCACCAGGAAGGTACAAATTTAAGCACCTGGTGCTCATGATATGCAAACTACTGTTTAATTACCAGACAAATTAATATTCAAACACTTTGGACAGAAGGATGTTTTTATATATTAGATGATCTGCAGGTACTTCTCTTTAAGGTATTGATAATTTCCAATAAAAAACCCTTTTAGATTGTTTGTCAGTTAATCGTTGATTATGATATATACACAATGATCATCCATAATATTAAAACCACCTCCTTGTTTCTACACTCACTGTCCTTTTTATTAGCTCCACTTACCATAAAGGAGCACTTTGTAGTTCTACAATTGCTAACTGTAGTCTATCTGTTTCTCTGCCTGCTTTCACCCTGTTCTTCAATGGTCAGGACTCCCCACAGGACCACTACAGAGCAGGTATTATTTAGGTGGTGGATCATTCTCAGCACTGCAGTGACACTGACATGGTGGTGGTGTGTTAGTGTGTGTTGTGCTGGTATGAGTGGATCAGACACAGCAGCGCTGCTGGAGTTTTTAAATACCGTGTCCACTCACTGTCCACTCTATTGGACACTCCTACCTAGTTGTTCCATCTTGTAGATGTAAAGTCAGAGACGATCGCTCATCTATTGCTGCTGTTTGAGTTGGTCATCTTCTAGATTTTCATCAGTGGTCACAGGACGCTGGCCACGGGGCGCTGTTGGCTGGATATATTTTTGGTTGGTTGGTGCAGTCTGATCTACTCATACCAGCACAACACACACTAACACACCACCACCATGTCAGTGTCACTGCAGTGCTCTGAATGACCCACTACCTAAATAATACGTACTCTGTAGTAGTTTCATTTTGTGTGTTTGTGATTGTGTGTGTGTGGGGTGGGGGTCATTTATTTGGTATTTATTTGACGTTTCCTGTGTCTGGCTCTTTCACACCATTTCATCACTTCATCTCTCTTTTTCTTTCTTGCTTACCGTCTCGTTTTGTCGCTTGCCCACTCGATCGTCACTCTCACCTCTGCATTATTCTTTTCCTCGTACTCGATATCAGAAGCAGGAAAAGATTCAGAAACAGAAGAAGAAGGAGAGAAGAAAGGACGTTAGGAAGTCTGACCTGGTCATGCCCCATCAATGCCCCATTTACTCAAACTTGGCACTCACAGATGTGTACCGGGGAGTGAAGGAGGGAGCGTGCGAGAGAGAAGGAGAGAGAGAGAGAGAGAGAGAGAGAGAATCTGAGGTGAAGTACTGGTCACAGTAACAAAGGGGAAACAGCGGTACATGGGGAGCCTCATTTTTCAACCATTGTCTAGTCTCTGCTTCATTCAGTCTCCCGCACAGTAAGGATTCTCATATATTTCCAATAGTTTGTCCTTAAGTATGTAAAGACAATGCGGGGATGCGGTAGACTAGTACTAGAACAGCAAAGGGCGAGCAGACTAATGGACAACCGGATTACAAATTATAATTACAATATATTATATACAGTAGTACCTCAGCACTCCACCTTAATTCATTCCAGGAAGCTTGTCGAGTACGGAGCAGGAATAATGTATAATGGAATAATTGGTTCCACATTCTCAGACAGTCTCCATTATATATAACACAATATTATATAAGGCATATACACTGATCAGCCATAACATTAAAACCACCTCCTTATTCCTACCCTCAATGTTCATTTTATCAGCTCCACTTACCGTATCACTGACTGTAGTCCATCGCTTTTCCTGCATGCTTTGTTAGCCCCCTTTCATTCTGTTCTTCAATGGTCAGGACTCTCCCAGGACCACCACAGAGTAGGTATTATTTGGGTGGTGGATCATTCTCAGCACTGCAGTGACACTGACATGGTGGTGGTGTGTTAGTATGTGTTGTGCTGATGAAGGTCTAGAAGATGACCAACTCAAACAGCAACAATAGATGAGCGATCATCTCTGACTTTACATCTACAAGGTGGACCAACTAGGTAGGAGTGTCTAATAGAGTGGACAGTGAGTGGACACAGTATTTAAAAACTCTAGCGGCGCTGCTGTGTCTGATCCACTCATACCAGCACAACACACACTAACACACCACCACCATGTCATTGTAACTGCAGGGCTGAGAATGATCCACCACCTAAATAATACCTGCTCTGTAGTGGTCCTGTGGGAGTCCTGACCATTGAAGAACAAGGCAAGGCAAGGCAAGTTTATTGGTATAGCACCTTTCATACACAGTGGCAATTCAAAGTGCTTTACATAAGGAAAAAAAGTTAATTAAAAGCATTAAAACATTCCTGAGATCTAGAACCTCAGAAAGACTTCTTGCAAACATTTAGTTACAATTAAGAGAGCATGAAATTCAAACAAGAGAGATAAAAAATTAAGAACATGAAAAATTAAAAGAAAATATTGTAAAATATACCCTACAATTTGGGAAATACGAAATTAAAACAAGAGAGATAAGCAATTAAAACATGAAAACTAAAAGAAAATGTAGTAAAATATAAACTACAATTTAGAATGTACACTACTCTATAAAAGGAATTATTAAGAGCATGAAAAACTAAAAGAAATATGGTAAAACAGGGTGAAAGCATGTTAAAAAAGCATGCAGAGAAACAGATGGATTACAGTTAGTAATTGTAGAACTACATGTGCTCCTATATGGTGGTTTTAATGTTATGATCAGTGATCAGAATTCTGCTGGGTGGGATGACTAGGTGGGGTCTTCAAACGCTGTGTAAGAACCCTGGAGGTGTCTGTGCAGAAAGCATGGGCAAAAAGAAGGGGTCCGAAGGGGTGCACGTGTTGGAGGGCACACGAGTAGCAGTATACCCTCCTCAAATGCAATCAAATAGATTAATCGGGAGGAAAAGGGGAGAAAATGCACAAACAAATAGAAAAATTGAAACAACAGCGAGACTTACAGGTGCTACTTTGTTTTGGCTGGTAAAGCATTCGAGGGCGGGAGTCTTGACCCATACAAGTTTGAGCAGACATCGAGTGCGGAGCATTTTTCTCTTGTAAATATGGGTGGAGCGCCGAAAATCCGAGTGGTGAAGCAATCGAGTTTCAAGGTACTATAGTTGCTTTTATTTTAGAGTTGACTTTGGTTGAAAATATGTCTGATATTTATGTTGTGCGTACTTACAATTACAATTACCATTAGGAATACTAGTCATCTATAGCAGGAGTTTTCAACCTTTTTGGACATGCGCCCCCTTTCGTGTGCCGCCCTTGAACTTGCAGACTGAGGAGAGAAACGTGCACTGCACAAGCTTCGCCTTATACGATTCGACTCCTGAATCCCACTATACACTCTCTTAAAGACACACACGTCCTATAACAGCAGTCATTGCTTTTGTCGCCGATTTATCTAGACTGTTAACCCTATTTTTAAGTTTTGCTAGCCAACAGTCCTTTTTTTAGACTGAACTGGATAACATAGACATGCGTGTGTGGATGGTCAGCGAGACTAATCAGATATGTCTCATGTGGGTGAAACATGAATTGTTTTAGTTTTAGAAGTAAATATATATATTGTAGTGCCACGCCTGGACAGGTACTCAGATTGAAAACCCCTGATCTATAGGATGAAACAAGCTTTGACAGTCTGACATGGCAGTCAGAGAACTTCATTCCCTTATAACCACTGGTCTGTCTGCATCGTCAGTTTAAAAACACTGTACAATACAATTTATCAGACATTTAAGCAGTAAACAATATTTAGATATTTACTACTAATATATACTGCTTTATCCTGAGTAGGGTCACGGGAGCACTGGGCACTGGGCGCAAAGCAGGAATACTCTTGACTGGGTGCCAATCCAACACAGAGCTTCATCTATCCACCCCCTCCCCCAAAATAGCCAATCATGTCTGTGTTGACGCCTAATTGGCCAGCGTGATTGTTCGCAGGGCCACCCCAGCATCTGTTTTTAAACATTATATTGCATTTTGACAGTCTTGCTATTGCTATTCAGTGTATCACAAATCAATACGTCCTACTTTAACATCACTCCACTTCAACACAACCCAGCCTCCGCTCCCCACGTGCATCAATGAGCCATGACCCTGTCGCCGGTTTACCACTGTTCCTTCCTTGGACCACTTTTGAGAGATACTGACTACTGCAGACCGGGAACACCCTACAACAGCTGCAGTTTTGGAGATGCTCTGACCCAGTCATCAAATCCTTACGCTTGCTCATTTTTCCTGCTTCTAACACATCAACTTTGTGGTTTAAATGTGCACTTGCTGCCTGGACAGTGACTAGAAACAAGGAGGTTGTTTTTAATGTTATTCCTGATCAGTGTATAAATATAAACCTCAATTATCACCATTTCCAAGCTGATGAAAACCTTGGTCTGGCCAGTAGCCACATATGGATATAAAGCCTGGACACTGAGGAAAGAGGGAGAAAGACACATTCAGGCTTGAGAACAAGTGCATCAGAAAACGGCTGAAAATCTCATGGAGGAAGATGATCACCACTGAGCAAATGAACAATATAGCAGAACAGAAAGGGAATTACACAGAGTGTGTTTTACCATGGTTACTCTGCCCAGTGTGTGTTTCATCATGGTTCCTCTGCACAGTGTGTGTTTTAGGATTCCTAATCTCTGCCTTCAAGCTCCATCCCAGATAACCTTCAACAATACAGAGAATCCAGATGTGAGAGTGTGACAATAGATCCAACATCAGTGTGTGTGTGTGTGTGTGTGTGTGTGTGTGTGTGTGTGTTAAACTGTTAAAGCACTAGCCAACTAGTCACATCTCAACGTGCTGGCAGGTGATCAGTAAAAGACCTCAGCCACACAAGAGAGATTCACATGGTTCTCTTTGAAATGCTTTAAAATAATCCCACCATCATTAATTCAGAAAAGGAAAAACCTTTTGTTGATACTGACAGGGTTATTCATCCAGATTTTCCCCTCACAATAAGAAAAGTATGCTCAGGTTGGCAAAAAATATTATGAAAATGGTATATATAGTTTATTATTACTGTGTTTTTGTTGTGTCTTAGTGTACCATGATGTTTTACGCTATTCTAGAATTTATTAAAAATAATTATTGGCATTTTCACGAAGTTTCCGCACTTTTAAAAACTCTATTTATAAAAAATTTCAAAGCACATTACATCACTTTACTACATAGTCAACTTTAGTCAAAAATTAAGTAAGTAAGTAAGTAGGGTGGAGCGAATGTACAACATGCATATACCGTACATTGATTAGACCTCCTTGTTTCTACACTCACTGTCCATTTTATTAGCTCCACTTACCATATAAAAGCTCTTTGTAGTTCTACAATTACTGACTGTAGTCCATCTGTTTCTCTGCATGCTTTGTTAGCCCCTTTCACCCTGTTCTTCAATGGTCAGGATCCCCACAGGACCACTACAGAGTAGGTATTATTTAGGTGGTGGATCATTCTCAGCACTGCAGTGACACTGACATGGTGGTGGTGTGTTAGTGTGTGTTGTGCTAGTATGAGTGGATCAGACACAGCAGCCCTGCTGGAGTTTTTAAATACCGTGTCCACTCACTGTCCACTCTATTAGACACTCCTACCTAGTTGGTCCATTTTGTAAATGTAAAGTCAGAGACGATCGCTCATCTATTGCTGCTGTTTGAGTTGGTCATCTTCTAGATTTTCATCAGTGGTCACAGGACGCTGCCCACGGGGCGCTGCAGGATGAATATTTTTGGTTGGTGGACTATTCTCAGTCCAGCAGGGACAGTACAACACACACTGACACATCACCACCATGTTGTGGTCTTGTGTCTGTGTGGGTTTCCTCTGGGTTCTCCGGTTTCTTCCCATAGTTCAAAGACATGCAGTCAGGTTAACTGGAGATACTAACTTGTCCCAGGTATGAGTGTGTGTGTGTGTGTGTCGCACTCGGCTTGCTCAACAGAGGTTTTTAGTCTGTCGGTCTTGGATGCTGTAAAGTTGCTTTAAGACAATGTCCATTGTAAAAAGCGCTATACAAATAAATTTGACTTGAAATTTGACTTGTGTGCCCTGTGATGGCCTGGCAACCTGTCCAGTGTGGTTTCTAAATCTCACCCAGTGAATTGTACCCGCAGCCACCCTGAATCAGAAAAGGGGTGGTTAAACAGACAATGAATGAATGAATGTTGTCACGCTGATTGTATTTAAATAAAAACAGTTAAGAATTTGATATCATCAACACACCCAAAACAGCTGGCCGGTGCTGTTGATGGTTAGGCAAGGATTCCATATCGCTGTTGCAATTACAGCCTCTACTGGCTTATCAAAGTGACTGCACAAAGGGTTGGCTGATCGTAGATAGCAGTGCTCTCCTTATACGATACTGCACTATGTAAGATCGCACCATGTGAATAGAACCAGTCGGTGGCTGTACATGTCAGAGGGAGTGGGTGACAGCCTGCAGCCCTTTTCAGTTGGTGGTGGGGCTGCAATAATGAGAGAACAGTTGCAATCAGAAGAAACTGAATATGACTAGACTGGGGGAAAAGTAGGATATGAATAAATGAATAAATAAATAAATAAATAAATAAATAAATAAATAAATAAATAAATAAATAAATAAATAAATAAATAAATAAATAAATAAATAAATAAATAAATAAATAAATAAATAAATAAATAAATAAATAAATAAATAAATAAATAAATAAATAAATAAATAAATAAATAAATAAATAATTAAATAAATAAATAAATTTGGAATGGGGCAAAAAAAAAAAATTCAATTATTCAAGTTTCACCATTTTAAAAGACTTCACAATAAGCAGATTAATTGGTACCAGGTAAGGGTATCACATTCATACAAGGGTTCTTCAAAAAGTGTCCACACTGTATTAAACTCTATTTATTGAAAATTTCAGAACAAATTATTGGGGTAATCTACCAAAAGATTAGCCTGTACAAGAAAAGATTGCTTGTGCCTCATCACTTTTCAAACTTTGTTTGACTAAATTTTCCATCATTCCAAAAAAAGTATTCTAATTCTAAATAGATGCTTGCAATTAATTTAGATCTTTCATCATCTACTGTACATAATATTATTAAAAGATTTGTAAAAAGATCAAGCAATGCAACCTCAAACTGTAATGCAAAGAAAATCTGCACATCAATTCTATTTTGGCATATCTCAGATAAACCGAAAGATGGTGGAAATGTGTGCTGTAGTCAGATTGTAGTCAGACCAATCCAAAAGTTCTGTCACATTTTTAGATTTTTAAACCCTGCTGGATTTAAAAGAGGACGTCTGTGGCTAAACAGGAAACGGTGTAGTTTGTTTTAATTTATAAAACTAATGGATTAATTGTTGAGGATGTGAGAGATCTCCAAGCCAGGACAAGATTGGTTTTCTTTATCTCAGGTGAGCGATTGATCATTTATAACGCAATTTTTATTGTGTTTAAACAGTGTGCTTAGATGTGGCAGTAGTAGATGACTTTTATTTTGTTTAAACAGTGTTTTGAAATGTGGCAGTAGTAGATGATTTTTATTGTGTTTAAACAGTGTTTTTAAATGTGGCAGTAGTAGATGATTTTTATTGTGTTTAAACGGTGTTTTTAAATGTGGCAGTAGTAGATGATTTTTATTGTGTTTTAACAGTGTTTTAGATGTGGCAGTAGTAGATGATTTTTATTGTGTTTAAACAGTGTTTTAGATGTGGCAGTAGTAGATGATTTTTATTGTTTAAACAGTGTTTTTAGATGAGGCAGTAGTAGATGATTTTTATTGTGTTTAAACAGTGTTAGGATGTGGCAGTAGTAGATGATTTTTTATTGTGTTTAAACAGTGTTTTTAGATGTGACAGTAGTAGATTATTTTTATTGTGTTTAAACAGTGTTAGGATGTGGCAGTAGTAGATGATTTTTATTGTGTTTAAACAGTGTGTTTAGATGTGGCAGTAGTAGATGATTTTTATTGTGTTTAAACAGTGTTAGGATGTGGCAGTAGTAGATGATTTTTATTGTGTTTAAACAGTGTGTTTAGATGTGGCAGTAGTAGATGATTTTTATTGTGTTTAAACAGTGTTAGGATGTGGCAGTAGTAGATGATTTTTATTGTGTTTAAACAGTGTGTTTAGATGTGGCAGTAGAAGATGCTTTTTATTGTGTTTAAACAGTGTGTTTAGATGTGGCAGTAGTAGATGATTTTTATTGTGTTTAAACAGTGTTAGGATGTGGCAGTAGTAGATGATTTTTATTGTGTTTAAACAGTGTGTTTAGATGTGGCAGTAGTAGATGATTTTTATTGTGTTTAAATAGTGTTTTTAGATGTGGCAGTAGTAGATGATTTTTATTGTGTTTAAACAGTGTGTTTAGATGTGGCAGTAGTAGATGATTTTTATTGTGTTTAAATAGTGTTTTTAGATGTGGCAGTAGTAGATGATTTTTATTGTGTTTAAATAGTGTTTTTAGATGTGGCAGTAGTAGATGATTTTTATTGTGTTTAAATAGTGTTTTTAGATGTGGCAGTAGTAGATGATTTTTATTGTGTTTAAATAGTGTTTTTAGATGTGGCAGTAGTAGATTATTTTTTTAAATGCTAAATGTTGAAGTAGATCAGTGTGTTTTGATTTCTGAATGGCTGTTGCAGATGAGTTGTAGATCAGTGGCACGTTAATGTTGTCATCAAGATGCATCTTGTTACGGCAGTTGCCGAGTGAGTAGCAATAAACGGCACTCTGTTGGAACGTATCTTCGTGTGTTATTTGCTTTACACACAAACAATGGCCTTATTTACATTAAGTGTTATTTACATTAAGTGTTATTTACATTAAGCAAGTATCGGATCGAATTACACGTTTTTTTCTTTCCGATATCCGATCCAGTGATTTGGGCTAATATCGGACAGATACACAGTATCGGATCAGTGCCAACCCTAGTATGGGAGGGCCATCAATGCACACAGCATGGGTGACTTGCACATGTGTTAAGAAACCATTGATATGTAAGGATTGTATAAGATATAGACGATATATCGTGTCTATATCATAATATAGACAAAACGTGAGACACTGTTTTAAATGTATGTGTGTATTTTCCTACATTTAACATTTAATAAAAATGTATGTGCACAAACATGTCTACTTTTGTGAATAATATTGGACTGCTTGCTATTGGTGGGTTTAAATATTCTTTATATCCCAAATGTTCTCCATGTGTGTGCCTGTACGTGCTTCATACATGAGACCTAGCAGGAGACTTAGCGTCAGGCTCTCTACTGTAATCTCCCACACTCATTTTATATAAACACATACAAGTCTGCTGAACCCTCCGCATACTTGGGTGAGGTTCAGAATCACGGTTTAAGGAGAGGAATATAAATCATAAAGAGTAGGGGAAGAGGGAAAGGTGGTAAAACAAAGAAAGACAGATGAGCTGTCTCTTTCTTGTTCATACTATCACATATGGCTAGCATTCACTCCCTTTCTCCAGTATTACTACAAACTGTTTTAAGGCTACTAGTCAGTCAGCATACAGACACGAGACACATAAATGTACATTTTCTTAATGTAGTATTCATTTTCAGGTGCTTTTTACCTTCCAAACTTCTGGATAAGAGCGTCTGCTAAATGCTGAAAATGTAAATGTAAATGTAAATATAGGTACTGCATCATGTGTCTTAAAGGTGCATCTGTTTTAGGTTCCAGTCAGATGTACAGCTCACGATGGAATCTTCTCAGAAATAAAACCACCAGACAAGTTGAGCCAATTACTTTAAATGGAAACATCAACCATTAATTTTAAAATAGCATTAATAATAAATGTGTGACATTTGGAAACATCCAAGATTTTGTCAATGTTAGTCTTATGTTAATTAATTTTCTGACCATGAGGTATGCAAGTCTTGCTTTGTTGTCTTCTCTATTTATGACTCTGCACACCACTAAAATGATGGGAACAAATAGTAAAACATTACCATTAATGTTAGTACGCTACTGCCACAATAGTGGTGGGTCTAGCAATGACTAAAGCAACCCAACAGCAGCACACGACCACATTTTTGGGAATATTAAAGCTTTGAACAGCAAATTACCCATAGTAAGCTAGATAATGAGTTTATTTCTCTAAATACTGTCCGAAATGATACATTTTAGCCTAGTGGGTAGAGCTTTGGGTTATCGATCGAAAGGTTGAGAGTTTAAATCCTGTCTCTGCCATGCTGCCACTGTTGGGCCCTTGAGCAAGGCCCTTAATCCTCTCTGCCCCAGGAGCGTCGTACAATGGCTGACCCTGCGCTCTGACCCCAGCTTCCAAACAAGCTGGGATATGCAAAGAAAGAATTTAGTTGTACTGTACACCCGTATATGTACAGCCATAACATTAAAACCACCTCCTTGTTTCTACACTTACCATGTAGAAGCACTTTGTAGTTCTACAATTACTGACTGTAGTCCATCTGTTTCTCTGCATCCTTTATTAGCCTGCTTTCACTCTGTTCTTCAAATGGTCAGGACTCTCCCAGGACCACCACAGAGCAGGTATTATTTGGGTGGTGGCTCATTCTCAGCACTGCTGTGACACTGACATGGTGGTGTGTTAGTGTGTGTTGTGCTTACTGTCCTGAGTGTATTATGCACACTAATCTAAAGAGAGTTACTTACATGAGGTTGGTTAGGTAAAAGAAAAGGTGGGCAGTGATAGCTCAGTGGTTAAGGTACTGGACTAGTAAACAGAAGGTCGCCGGTTCAAGCCCCGCCACCACCAAGTTGCCACTGTTGGGTCCCTGAGCAAGGCCCTTAACCCTCAGTAGCTCATTGTGAAAGTCGCTTTGGATAAAAGCGTCTGCTAAATGCTGAAAATGTAAAAAAAAGGTAAAGCTGTAACAACAAGCAACAAACCACAACATACTGTATAGTTAAGTCAGTATCGTGGTTCTTATTCTGTAATGTCAACGGTAGTTTACCCTCTGATAGTCTTGTTTTTTATTTGTAAACCCTGCCTAGACAACAGTGTGACAGAAATACAAATAAGGACTCCATTCTTTGAAAGAAAAGCATTCTGTGCATTGTCTACAGTGCAGAAACACTAAACTAAGTATTTAGCAGCTTGCTTTCTTTTTAAATATCATTCAAGTGCATAAATCCACTTTAAATTAACTTAAAATAAATAAATATAAAATTAAAAAAACTTTGCATTTAAACCATTAACAAAGACACTTTAAAAAATAATATTTGAATTTCTAGCATTAGCCATGTGATCCTAGTGAGTCTATTGGGATGCTTACTAAAACACTGGTGAGTTTAAATGTATATAGCTTTTTAAATGGCTGATTAAATAAATACATTTATGAACCGACATCTCTATTAACTGGCTAATCAAATGCTGATTAATTCTTTGGTTTGTGAATACTGGTGTGTTGTTAGAAAGACAGTGTAACAAATGGGCTAAGTTGACAAGAGGGAGCGGACATAACGCAGAGATGCTTAACAAAGTGTTTAATCATAACAGACAAGACAGGTTACACAAGGCAAGACTCACCAACACATGACCTAAGCTAAATGCTAAGCTAACTGCTAAACTAAACACACAAAAACAATGCTAAAGCTAACCTAAATGCTACAGTAACTGTTAATGCTAAACTAAACACACATTAAACCTGACTATACTACTCCTACTACTACACTATTCCTACTATTCTACTACTGTACTATTCCTACTACTCCAACTATTCTACTACTCCTACTATTCTACTATTGCACTACTCCTACTATTCTACTACTGTACTATTCCTACTACTCCTACTATTCTACTACTCCTACTATTCTACTACTCCAACAACTCCTACTATTCTACTATTGCACTACTCCTACTACTGTACTATTCCTACAACTCCTACTATTGCACTACTCCTATTATTCTACTACTCCTACTATTGCACTACTCCTACTTTTCTACTATTCTACTAATCCTACAACTCCTACTATTGCACTACTCCTACTACTCCTACTACTCCTACTACTCCTACTACTCCTACTAAACAACCGACCGAACGCATGACAGTCAAAGCCAAAATAGACACAGCTGCCTTGTTAAATACTCCACAAACACAAACACTCCAACATGTGCTCCCGGAGAGAGGGGCGTGGCACATAAACAAACACTGGGAGGCACAAGGAGGCTTGTTTCTTGACAGACAGGGAGTTGCATTGATAGTTTAAAATCAAGAAATTGGTTCACCCAGGGCATGGCTCAGCCAGATTTCCTAAATGTGCTGGAGTTTTTAAACACCTCACTGTCCCTGCCTGACTGAGAATAGTCCACCAACCAAAAATATCCAGCCAACAGCGCCCCGTGGGTAGCGTCCTGTGACCACTGATGAAAATCTAGAAGATGACCAACTCAAACAGCAGCAATAGATGAGCGATCGTCTCTGACTTTACATCTACAAGTGGACCAACTAGGTAGGAATGTCTAATAGAGTGGACAGTGAGTGGACACAGTATTTAAAAACTCCAGCAGCGCTGCTGTGTCTTTTGTGTTTTTGAAAATGTGTTCAGAGATGCTTTGGCTGTGTTTTGGGGCAGTTGACTAATGGTATCTGGGCAAATTTCAAGGCAACATCTTCTAGAATAGCAAAAACATTGAAATGAGGCTAAATTAATGATTTCATCACATTAGACTCATTGGCAGACTAGTAAGAGAATTGGAACCATCAGATGTAATGAGGAACGTAACTGTGCCTGATTGGTTAATAGACAACGAGCCACTGATGTGGAAAAGAACTCCAATCTTGCCACTTTTTTCACAAATTTGAATATAAGGCATCTTATTAAACGTCTTAATGTAAGACATTACATTGTTTACCAGCTCTAGTTAGAGTCAGGAGCTAGACTACTTCCAACTAAATTTAGGATCATGGAAATGAGACTGGTTTTGAGACTGGTTTTAGGTTCCAGTGTTTCCATAAATTACAGATGGGGAAATGAATGGTACTAGTCCAAATCCTCAAACTATGATTGATACAGCAAGATGTAAATATAGTATCCAATACATAATACAAACCATACACTGATATTAAGCACTTCAGCTGTTAATGTGAAATACAACTAGAAACTGTGTTTTTAAAAAATTGTATTAGCTCATCTTGGAATAGATGCCTAATTCTCCAAATAAATCTAAACTTACTCAAATATGTCACATCACTATAAACATTTTGACAACATCTCCAAGTGTCAAAACCCCAAGAACCACAGACGTCTCTATTTATTAATATTATTATTATTATCATTATTATTTAGTTTATACATTTTCTCCCTTTTTCTCCCAACTTTAGTGTGTCCATTTGCCCGATTACATCATGCTTCCTCCCCACTGATGCCGACCCCGGTTCTGATTGAGGAGAACAAAGCTAACTCACGCCCCCTCCGACATGTGGGCAGCACTCGTATGCATTTTATCACCTCCACTTGACGAGTGCATATGCGTATCAGCGCTGTGTACGGAGAGACACACCCTGATCAACTCACTCTTTCCTCGTCTCTGTGCAGGCGCCATCAATCAGCCTGCAGAGGTCGTAGTTGCATTAGTTATGAAAGAGTCCCTATCTGGATTAATATCCCACCCCTATATGAACAACATTTACATTTACATTTTTGGCATTTAGCAGAAGCTCTTATCCAGAGTGACTTACAGAAGTGCTTCCATAGTAAACATTTCATTACTCTAGTCTAAGTAAACAACAGTCCAAGAACACAAATCTGCTAAAACTCTGTTGTTGTTTTTTTCTAAGAAATGAATAAGAGTGTTAGTTAGTAAGTACATGTCAGATTAAGTGTTTAGTAAAAAGGTGGGTTTTTAATCATTTTTTAAAGACAGCAAGAGACTCAGATGTTCGGACTGACAGAGGAAGTTCGTTCCACCACTTGGGTGCCAGAACAGAGAAGAGCCTTGATGCTTGTCTTCCTTTAGTCCTGGGTGGAGAATCAAGTGGAGTGAGACTAGTGGCTCGGAGGTTGCGCTGTACAGAGCGGGTACAACAGGCCAATCGTTGTTCATGTAGCTGCTCAGCCCAACCGGCAGGCAGAGCCGAGACTCGATATTATGTATTTGACATCCCAGCTCTGGTGTTCTAGTGTGTTTTTACCGCTGCGCCACCTGAGCGGCACAGACGTCTGTCTTTATTATATCAGTAGCATACATAACAGTGATCTTTCAAATGCAGTTGAGATGGTTTACCGACTAACAATAACTAACAACAACCAACTATCTACTACAACTAACGTTCCTTCCATAGTTTTTCTGCCCCAGGAACTTTTTTCACAGGTTTGTGAATTAATAGCTGGTTAAATATATTTTTCAGGGCTTACATGACAGTTCTACACTGAAAAAAATGATTTAAGGCTGTTGTTGATTTTACTCATGTTTCTTTCATTACAGTTACTTAACATATTCGTGTAAGTGTGTAAAACTTGATTTAATTAAGTTGAGTTAATGAAATACAGCTGAATCACCGATTTACTTAATAAATTCATTTTCGGTCAATGCAATATTTCTGAGTTATCTCAACGTGCGTCTACTTTCTTCATCCGGGACATTCGAGGCTGTCTGAACTTTTTCCACTTCAGCAGCGCCATTTTTCCTCTTCAGAAATCAATCCGGTGAGTATTTAGTTTTATCATTTTGTTACATTTTGAGCTGTAATAGCTGTTTTATTCAAAATATTTCATGTGTATTTTCAAAATATATTATATTTTCAAAATTTAGTTTCATGTGATGTCGGTCTTTTTGGTAAGTGATTCTGGTAATTTTAAATGAATAACAGCATTACGTTTTTAGTTTGGACTTAGTTTTCGATATAAAACTTCATTTTAAACCATTTCAGTCGCGTCTTAAGTCCTGTTGTAACATTGTGTAATTTAAATTTAAACCGTAGGTCCAGTTATAACTGAAAAAGAGAAGGTGTTTAAATTTAAAATAATAAAACACGTACATGCAACAATTAGATAATATTCCGTTTGGTGAACATGATTTAATCACGTAGACTACATATTATGGTGAATACTTAATGTAGACATTTATTTCACGATGGTTTAAATAATTACATTGAAAAGTGAAATCAATGTAATTGCGTTTGGACACAACCGGAACTAAATATGTTTGAAGACGCCGGTCAGTGTCATTCTGCACTCCGGAGCAGAAAGTGGCGGTACTGCACAGATTAACTGGATTTTAACTTTCGTCAAATAAGTCGTTTACCGGCAGAACTGTGAATGATTAGGTGGCGACACGTTGTCATCAACACTAATCGAAAAAGTAAGTCAAATTAATTTATGTTCGTGTTCGAGTAGGCAACATTCCCACTAGTATAACCAACATTAACATTCGCTGGTTAAATATGAACGTTTCTTAGATGAGAACAGTGCTTCAGTGTAGGCCTACTCGCAGCTAAACCGTCAATCAGCATTATAACGGGAAAAAATCCCATATTTTATAAACGGCTGTATGGTAATATTGTGGCTCTGTACTTTATGCATCGTTTTGAGGATTTTGCTTACAAAAATATTACACAATTAGCCTATAATATAAGTCTAAGTTTTGTTTAAATATTGCCGTTATGTCCAACATTGTAAGCTATTACAGAAAATAAGTCTGTTGCATCTTTGTTTGTGGTCTTTTAATTAACTGAGGGCATGTACTGAGTTGATTATTGATTAAAATATCTTTTCTTAGGTTCCTCATTCTTTTCGCAACGCACACGCACTAAAAGGCATTGTTCTGGTAAGTACAGTGTATCACAAAAGTGAGTACACTTCTCACATTTCTGCAAATATTTCATTATATCTTTTTATGGGACAACACTATAGACATGAAACTTGGATATAACTTAGAGTAGTCAGTGTACAGCTTGTATAGCAGTGTAGATTTACTGTCTTCTGAAAATAACTCAACACACAGCCATTAATGTCTAAATAGCTGCAACATAAGTGAGTACACCCCACAGTGAACATGTCCAAATTGTGCCCAAAGTGTCAATATTTTGTGTGACCACCATTATTATCCAGCACTGCCTTAACCCTCCTGGGCATGGAATTCACCAGAGCTGCACTGGTTGCTACTGGAATCCTCTTCCACTCCTCCATGATGACATCACGGAGCTGGTGGATGTTAGACACCTTGAACTCCTCCACCTTCCACTTGAGGATGCGCCACAGGTGCTCAATTGGGTTTAGTCCATCACCTTTACCTTCAGCTTCCTCAGCAAGGCAGTTGTCATCTTGGAGGTTGTGTTTTGGGGTCGTTATCCTGTTGGAAAACTGCCATGAGGCCCAGTTTTCGAAGGGAGGGGATCATGCTCTGTTTCAGAATGTCACAGTACATGTTGGAATTCATGTTTCCCTCAATGAACTGCAGCTCCCCAGTGCCAGCAACACTCATGCAGCCCAAGACCATGATGCTACCACCACCATACTTGACTGTAGGCAAGATACAGTTGTCTTGGTACTTCTCACCAGGGCGCCACCACACATGCTGGACACCATCTGAGCCAAACAAGTTTATCTTGGTCTCGTCAGACCACAGGGCATTCCAGTAATCCATGTTCTTGGACTGCTTGTCTTCAGCAAACTGTTTGCTGGCTTTCTTGTGCGTCAGCTTCCTTCTGGGATGACGACCATGCAGACTGAGTTGATGCAGTGTGCGGCGTATGGTCTGAGCACTGACAGGCTGACCTCCCACGTCTTCAACCTCTGCAGCAATGCTGGCAGCACTCATGTGTCTATTTTTTAAAGCCAACCTCTGGATATGACGCCGAACACGTGGACTCAACTTCCTTGGTCGACCCTGGCGAAGCCTGTTCCGAGTGGAACCTGTCCTGGAAAACCGCTGTATGACCTTGGCCACCATGCTGTAGCTCAGTTTCAGGGTGTTAGCAATCTTCTTATAGCCCAGGCCATCTTTGTGGAGAGCAACAATTCTATTTCTCACATCCTCAGAGAGTTCTTTGCCATGAGGTGCCATGTTGAATATCCAGTGGCCAGTATGAGAGAATTGTACCCAAAACACCAAATTTAACAGCCCTGCTCCCCATTTACACCTGGGACCTTGACACATGACACCAGGGAGGGACAACGACACATTTGGGCACAATTTGGACATGTTCACTGTGGGGTGTACTCACTTATGTTGCCAGCTATTTAGACATTAATGGCTGTGTGTTGAGTTATTTTCAGAAGACAGTAAATCTACACTGCTATACAAGTTGTACACTGACTACTCTAAATTATATCCAAGTTTCATGTCTATAGTGTTGTCCCATGAAAAGATATAATGAAATATTTGCAGAAATGTGAGGGGTGTACTCACTTTTGTGATACACTGTACATATACTGTATATATATATATATATATATATATATATATATACAGTGTATCACAAAAGTGAGTACACCCCTCACATTTCTGCAAATATTTCATTATATCTTTTCATGGGACATCACTATAGACATGAAACTTGGATATAACTTAGAGTAGTCAGTGTACAGCTTGTATAGCAGTGTAGATTTACTGTCTTCTGAAAATAACTCAACACACAGCCATTAATGTCTAAATAGCTGCAACATAAGTGAGTACACCCCACAGTGAACATGTCCAAATTGTGCCCATATGTGTCATTGTCCCTCCCTGGTGTCATGTGTCAAGGTCCCAGGTGTAAATGGGGAGCAGGGCTGTTAAATTTGGTGTTTTGGGTACAATTCTCTCATACTGGCCACTGGATATTCAACATGGCACCTCATGGCAAAGAACTCTCTGAGGATGTGAGAAATAGAATTGTTGCTCTCCACAAAGATGGCCTGGGCTATAAGAAGATTGCTAACACCCTGAAACTGAGCTACAGCATGGTGGCCAAGGTCATACAGCGGTTTTCCAGGACAGGTTCCACTCGGAACAGGCTTCGCCAGGGTCGACCAAAGAAGTTGAGTCCACGTGTTCGGCGTCATATCCAGAGGTTGGCTTTAAAAAATAGACACATGAGTGCTGCCAGCATTGCTGCAGAGGTTGAAGACGTGGGAGGTCAGCCTGTCAGTGCTCAGACCATACGCCGCACACTGCATCAACTCGGTCTGCATGGTCGTCATCCCAGAAGGAAGCTGACGCACAAGAAAGCCAGCAAACAGTTTGCTGAAGACAAGCAGTCCAAGAACATGGATTACTGGAATGCCCTGTTGTCTGACGAGACCAAGATAAACTTGTTTGGCTCAGATGGTGTCCAGCATGTGTGGCGGCGCCCTGGTGAGAAGTACCAAGACAACTGTATCTTGCCTACAGTCAAGCATGGTGGTGGTAGCATCATGGTCTTGGGCTGCATGAGTGTTGCTGGCACTGGGGAGCTGCAGTTCATTGAGGGAAACATGAATTTCAACATGTACTGTGACATTCTGAAACAGAGCATGATCCCCTCCCTTCGAAAACTGGGCCTCATGGCAGTTTTCCAACAGGATAACGACCCCAAACACAACCTCCAAGATGACAACTGCCTTGCTGAGGAAGCTGAAGGTGAAGGTGATGGACTAAACCCAATTGAGCACCTGTGGCACATCCTCAAGTGGAAGGTGGAGGAGTTCAAGGTGTCTAACATCCACCAGCTCCGTGATGTCATCATGGAGGAGTGGAAGAGGATTCCAGTAGCAACCTGTGCAGCTCTGGTGAATTCCATGCCCAGGAGGGTTAAGGCAGTGCTGGATAATAATGGTGGTCACACAAAATATTGACACTTTGGGCACAATTTGGACATGTTCACTGTGGGGTGTACTCACTTATGTTGCCAGCCATTTAGACATTAATGGCTGTGTGTTGAGTTCTTTTCAGAAGACAGTAAATCTACACTGCTATACACGCTGTACACTGACTACTCTAAGTTATACCCAAGTTTCATGTCTATAGTGTTGTCCCATAAAAAGATATAATGAAATATTTGCAGAAATGTGAGGGGTGTACTCACTTTTGTGATACACTGTATATATATATATATATATATATATATATATATATATATATATATACATATACATACATATATATATATATATATATATATATATACATATACATATACATACATATATATATTTGCACACTGCCATTCCAAACAAGACTTTAACAAACACCTGAAATCAATAATAGTAATAATAACTCATTTAGTTGTTTTGAGTTAGTCTAGTTAGTGTTACTTTTTAGTGACAGTTGATGTGGAGGTTATAGCAGATTTCCATAATATATTATGAGGTGCAGTCATTTTGTGTATATTTTTATATATTGTGTGTGTTTGGGGCACATTGGAGGTTTAATTATGTGCCTACTGATTATTTTGGTGTTTGTTACAGGGTTTAGTGGTGGGAATGTGGCGTTGCAAGGGGTGCACAGAAACTGTTTCAAGTAGGTCTCTTAGAGGGCTGGTGAACTCCTTGATACTTATCCACTACAAGATTGGATCAGCTTGCATGTTGACTTTGAAAAGGCACATTGATATAAAAGGTGAGCTAAGAAAGTAAATGTGCTGTTTATCTCAGATAATTAGTTATACATTAAAATACTTATGCTAACCTACTCTTTTTTATTATTCTTTTTCATGGAGTCTGCAGGTCATTAACATTATAGGTATGTATTAGGACTTGTCGTTGTGTCTAATTTATAAGTTATTATAATTTATTAATTTAATTTTAAAAAATTGACACTGATCTCTGCTATTCACCAGATATGCAGTACTGACCTCTTCACTTGTGGTTTAATTTGGGAAAAGGTGATTTGGCCAAATATCAGCCTGAAATGTAGTTAACATTTTGTATTAATGCTTTTTAAGGGATTTAAATATTATTTTTGTTGTCCTGAATTTATTTTTTTTGTTTTTGTGCAGAGTTAACAGCTTTGAAGATGGTGACTTCTTTAATCCCTAAGGTTATCTTGCCTGATGCCAGCGCTCAGAGGTTAACTCTCTCCCAAGGACTCCCTGCATCTATTGATCTTATGGTGTGGACTTGCTGAAAGGTTTAGACTTTAGTACCTGGATTCCATGTTTGGAAATGAGTTTTTTTTTTTTTACCTTATCTCAATTTCAGAAGCAGAGGACTATGCAGTAAGATTATGAAAGTTCTGTAGTTAGTGGTTTCCTCTGTAAGTGACTCTTCTTCCCTGTCAGCTGGTTCTGATACAGAGATAATGTCATCAAGTGACTGTTCAAGTGCACTATCTACTTGACCTGCTGTTTTTCATGCGCCTAAATTGTCATAAACTATCTAACTACCATACAAAGCTGAGAAAACTGTTATTTTTTTTATTAGCATTCTCCACAACTTTATCTGATTTGGGGTTGTATATGCAGACTTGCATGCACCTTCTTGTTTCTAGACTCATTGTCCATTTTATCAGCTCCACTTAACATATAGAAGCACTTTGTAGTTCTACAATTACTGACTGTAGTCCATCTGTTTCACTACATGCCTTTTTAGCCTCCTTTCACCCTGTTCTTCAATAGTCAAGACCCCCACAGAGCAGGTATTATTTGGGTGGTGGATCATTCTCAGCACTTCAGTGACTGACATGGTGGTGGTGTGTTATTGTGTGTTGTGCTTGTATGAGTGAATCAGACACAGCAGCACTAATGGGGTTTTTAAACACTTCACTGTCACTGCTGGACTGATAATTGTCCACCAACCAAAAACATCCAGACAACAGCGCCCTGTGGGCAGCATCCTGTGACCACTGATGAAGGTCTAGAAGATGACCGACTCAAACAGCAGCAATAGATGAGCGCTTGTCTCTGACTTTACATCTACAAGGTGGACCGACTAGGTAGGAGTGTCTAATAAGAGTGGACAGTAAGTGGACACTGTGTTTAAAAACTCCAGCAGCACTGCTGTATCTGATACACTCATAACAACACAACACACAATAACACACCACCACCATGTCAGTGTCACTGCAGTGCTGAGAATGATCCACCACCCAAATAATACCTGCTCTGTGGTGGTCCTGACCATTGAAGAACAGGGTGAAAGGAGGCTAAAAAGGCATGTAGTGAAACAGATGGACTACAGTCAGTAATTGTAGAACTACAAAGTGCTTCTATATGTTAAGTGGAGCTGATAAAATGGACAGTGAGTGTAGAAACAAGGTGGGTGGGTTTAATGGTATGTCTGATCAGTGTATAGAAGTACATATGTAGTTTATACTGTTAAAATGTTGTTTTCAGCACTTTGAGGTTGGATGTACACTCTAGCTCTAATAAAAAATGCATAACAAATGCACTTGGATTATGTATGAGTACCATGTATTGCATTTATTTAGTGTGAAAATGGTCAGTGCAAGTCTTATGTGTATTGTGAATACATTGCACTTTTCTTTTTTTAAACCACTATGGTGGTTTGCATGTGTTTGAATAATCTGTTGCTTAAACAGGGTTTACAGTATTAAATAGTATTTTTATAGTATAGTATATATTTAAAAGTTAAATCAGTTTATAGGATCTAAAATGAGTCTGTTGGCAAAATTTTGTTCTCTGTGAAGCTTTAAAAAAAAAAAAAAACTCACTAAAGCAATTTTAGTACAGAATTCTGACTCTGCCTTTTCTTTGTCATATGTTTCCATTCATGGTTTTGTATTTGCGTACAACTAACATATGGATGTTTGTGATTTATTTAAATGAAGCAATTTCAATAGGTCCTTAGTACCACTGTAAGATCTGAACAGTTAACTTGCTTAATTAAAATTAACTCAAATTCCACAATAAAAATATAGCTGCTGTTACAGTTAAAATCATGTACCCTTAACATGATAAAATTGATATAATGTTATTTGATGAAATTGATTAACATTACATTATTAAATTGATTTAACATTACCTGATGAAATTGATTTAACATTACCTGATTAAATTGATTAAACATTACCTGATTAAATTGATTAACATTACCTGATTAAATTGATTAACATTACATGATTAAATTGATTAACATTACATGATTAAATTGATTTAACATAACACAATACATTTATTTAACAGTAATGAGAATTTCTGTTTTGTATCAACATGATTCAATTTACTAGTTTGAATGTGAATGAAATATTTTACCTTGACAAGAAAAAATAATATCAGTTGGCCACAATTTGATCATGTGGGACCGATGTACACATTAAAATTAAGTAAATTCAATGGATTTTTTTTTTCAGTGTAGTACTTTATACATGAAGTCAGCAGAACATTCTATAAAATGCAATATAAAACAATAACTGTCAGTCATTATTGAAGTAAGATGAACGTTTCATTTTCCTTTTGACTCAGTATACAGTCTCATCTTCATCCTCCGTCTCACCACCCATGTTAATGGCCTTTCCTCGAGAATAACATCACCTTTAATTAGTAGATTTAGCGCAATTGACTATCGTTAACTGCCGCTTTGATGCCCATCTCCTTACTCCACAAGGGCCCTCAGGCAGCTAACTGACTGCCTGCCTAATAAAAACATGTGGGAAGCAACAATGACATGCAACAGAAGTTCTAGCCCATAAAAGCCGGTACATGAAGTGTCCTGAGAGGGAGCAAAATTTTCTGGGACTGACTGTTAAAAAGAAGGACAATCCTGGGAAAACCGGGACAGGTGGCAACCCTACATCTAGCTAAAACTACTTCACACAGAAAAACATTACATTCTGACATTACAATTCCATGCCCAAGTAGCATTATAATCTACATGGCCGGAGGATCTCCAGTTTGTCAGCAAATGTGTGACAAATGATTGAAATGTTTAAAAACAATGTACCTCAAAGAAAGATTGGAAGGGATTTGCATATTTCTCCCCCTACAGTGCATAATATCATTAAATGATTCAAGGAATCGGGAGGAATTTCAGTGCGTAAAGGCCAAGGGTGCAAGCTTAAGCTGAACACTCGTGATCTTCAATTCCTCAGACAGCACCGCATCAAGAACCGCGACTCAACAGTAGCTGATATAATCACATAGGCAAGGGATTACTTGGGCAAACCTTTATCAAGCACTACAATACAGAGTTACATGCACAAATGCCACTTAAAACTTTATTGTGTCCAGAAGCGGCGTTGACTTCTCTGGGCTTGGAGGCATCTAGGATGGACCGTCAAGACTTTACATTTTCAGCATTTAGCAGACGCTTTTATCCAAAGTGACTTACAGTACCGTGACAGTATATTGTCTAAGCAATTGAGGGTTAAGGGCCTTGCTCAAGGGCCTAACAGTGATAATCTGGCAGTGGTGGGGCTTGAACCAGCAAACTTTCAATTACTAGTCTAGTTCCTTAACCGCTAGGTTACAACTACCCTATACTGCCCTACACAAATACAGGTCAAAGAGGTTTTTTTAAACCATCGTTGGTTTGTATTTCCCCAAATTTTATATACTTTGGTTAATATTTTAGTGGCTAAATGCTCTTTAGACTCTGTTGATGCATGCTCAATAATCCAGGTACACAAATCCACAAAGTTGAATCAGTTCATCTGGACACAAGTTTGTTGTAGAGATACGTTTCGTCACTCAATCCGAATGACTTCTTTAGTCATTCTTCTTCAGACTGAAGAAGTCATTCGGATTGAGTGACGAAACGTAGCTCTTTAGACTGTATGTTCACAAAAAATTCCCACAAAAACAGTCCTAAATTTGTTGGAAAGCCTTTTTTCTAGAGAAATTGAGGCTATTAGAGGTGCAAGAATGAAGGGAAACACTACAAATTAATGCCTATAGTTTTGGAGCAGGGTGTCCAACAAGCTTATGACCAGGCGTCCACATACCTTTTGCCATATACTGTATATCAAGAATACTATTATTAAATAGTCCAAGCCTGCTTGTTTATATCTGGTGTTACACCTATCAGGCATTCCAACAAGGGTCATGGCTAGGTTAAGAAGGGTTATTAGGAGGTCATAGATGCCCTATTGTGTGTGTGTCGTCTGTGCGTGTCTGTTCACCAGAAGAATGTCAGAGGCCCTTTGCCCATCAGTCTGTTGTGGAAGGAGGGATGAAGAGAAGGCAGCAGAGGTGAAGGATGGGAGGATAGGGTGAAGGGGAGGTAAGGGGGCACCCAGGGGAGGTCAGAACGCGGTCAAATACAAAACACACACACACACACACACACACACACACAAATCTCTGCTCTTACTCTCTATCCCAACATTTCTCTTCACTAGAAGACCATTTCCTTTTGACAGGCCTTCCCTCTGAAAACACACATAGACCCCCATGCACACGTACATGACACAGACCCGGGGGCTATATTTAGTTTTCAAACAGGAAGACAACTAAACGCCAGAGATTGTGTGGCAACTCCTCATGATCCACCGTGTCCTTTCTGCCAATATTCCCACACACATACACACAATAGAAGTGCCTTAGTCTCAAAGAACGAACAAACAGGACAAATCTGCTTATGTGGAATGAATGCACAAAGATGCCTCATATTTTTTAGCATGGCACCCAGGTTCCCACTGTCCCTCACACTCACAAAATCACCCTGAATCTGACCCTACACAGCAGTGGCTAAAAAATGAGACCAACCTTTGACCCAAAATATGTTCGCTGTCTTTATTCGCTCCTCCTCTATCTGTGTCTGAACAGGAACCTTCACCAAGCAAGAGCAAGAGCGCCATTGCAAGCCTATTGCACATCTGTGGAGTGTATGAACACAGGCAGGTAGTTCTACAATTACTGACTGTAGTCCATCTGTTTCTCTGCATGCTTTGTTAGCCTGCTTTCACCCTGTTCTTTAATCGTCAGGACCCCACAGGACCACTACAGAACAGGTATTATTTGGGTGGTGGATCATTCTTAGCTGTTAGTGTGTGTTGTGCTGGTATGAGTGGTCTGAGAATAGTCCACCAACCAAAAATATCCAGCCAACATCGCCCTGTGGGCAGCGTCCTGTGGCCACTGATGAAGGTCTAGAAGATGACCAACACAAACAGCAGCAACAGATGGGCGATCGTCTCTGACTTTACATCTACAAGGTGGACCAACTAGGTAGGAGTGTCTAATAGAGTGGACAGTGAGTGGACACGATATTTAAAAACTCCAGCAGCACTGCTGTGTCTGATCCACTCATACCAGCACAACACTCAGTGTCACTGCAGTGCTGAGAATGATCCACCACCTAAATAATACCTACTATGTGGTGGTCCTGACCACTGAAGAACAGGGTGAAAGCAGGCTAAAAAAGTATGTAGAGAAACAGATATACTACAGTCAGTAATTGTAGAAAACTACAAAGTGCTTCTATATGGTAAGTGGAGCTGATAAAATGGACAGTGAGTTTAGAAATAAGGAGGTGGTTTTAATGTTATGGCTGATCAGTGTATAATTGTGATACAATTCAAGCACTTACAGGTTAAGAGTCTTGCTCAGGCGCACAACAGTAGCAACTTGCCTGTGGTAGGGGTTAGAACCAGCAACCATCTGATTACTAGTCCAGCAGCTTAATCGCTGAGCTACCACTGCCTTGTTGTGTGTATTTGGTGTAAATTATTCCCAACAGGCAATCGTTTAATACAGCCTGTTATTTTTGCCAATTGGCCACTACACCATTACAACTCTGGTTTGCAAACAGAAAATGGAAAATAAGCATCGTAAGTAGTCCTGGGGGTTTCCTTTGCTCAGAAATGTGCACTCTGGATGTCCAACAAGCTTAGGCTCAGGTGTCTACAAATTTACAGTGCCCAAATCTGTCCAAAACTACAAAATGATTACAAGACCACAACATTAAGCTTTTACCATTGTCTCTATCCACTGGCAAAAAACAGTTACAGTGGTACCTTGTAACTCAACGTCCCCTAAACTCAAAATCTTTGAAACTCAACGCCCTTTGTTGAGAAATTTGTACCCTCAAACTCAACGTGTTTAGTTTGTTTTTTAAAAATGTATTTTATAGCTGCTCAGGTGGCGCAGCGGTAAAAACACACGCTGTTCACCAGAGCTGAGATCTCGAATACATCGTATCAAATGTCGGCTCTGCCTGCCGGCTGAGGCTGAGCGGCCACATGAACAACGATTGGCCTGTTGTTCAGATATGGGCGGGATTAAGCCGGATGGGGACTCTCTCTCTCAGACTAGTGCGATTACGACCTCTGCTGGCTGGTTGGTGGCGCCTGCACGGAGATGGGAAAGGAGTGCGGTAGAGGGTGTGGCTCTCGGTACACAGCGCTGTACTGCACTGCACTTGTCAAGTGTAGGTGATAAGATGTTCGATTGCTGTGCGCGTGTCGGAGGGGGCGTGGAGCAGCCTCGTCCTCCCCAGAATTAGTGAGAGGATGATTGACGGGCAGAAATTGGATGCGCTAAAGTTGGAGAAAAAGGGGAATTTTTTTTATTTTTTAATTTCAAATTAACAATGAACAGTCGCTTTGTTCAGCGCTCAGCTTGAGCGGTGCGGTAAAACGTCATCAAAGTGCGAACATGAGACGTAACTGCATTTGTGTGGAATAACCGCCAGATTCACACTGAAAGTTCCACAGGTATCTGTGTTTATCTGGATTTTCCTTGTTTCACTTTTAAACTTGTGTTACAGCTCAGGGTTCAGAGAAATGGTAAGAATCAGCTTTTTACTTCAGTGATTTTATATTATTTTTGTGTTATTTTCAGTGTATAAGTGTCAAAAACAAACCCATATTTTTACATAGGTCTAAAATATGGACCACGGAATGCATTAACAGGTTTCCAATACATCCTTATGGGAAAAATACCTTGAAACTCAACACCTTTTAAACTCAACGGCACTCCCAGAACCAACCAATTAATTTTTCTTGGTTATGCTGATGAGAACAGCCTTAAGGATCTAAAAAGATCTGCATTGAACCTCTCCTAGATTTACTGTTCTGCATTCTCCACTATCATGCTATCATATGGGCAAAAGGAGGTAGCCCAATATACCCCAAGCAAGGTAACTAATAAATTATCCAGATTGCTGTTCGTTGTTGTGCATTAATTGACAAAAAATGCACTTGAAGATTAACTTCTTGCATAATTTGGCAGGAGGCATTTACTGTGGTCAGTACTTGAGGTTTTATCCAGAGCTATTTCTTAAACAGACAGGTCTTGTTATTAGAGATCACGATTAAAGACGTTTTTGATCTTATGTAACCTTCCTATTTAATCTATGTTTAATATTTAGGCTGCTAAGCACCACTTCCAATTGTCTTTTATTTTTGCCAATTTGTCACATTTACATTTTTCCAGTCTTCCAAACTACAACCCCAAAGTTGGGACAGCATGGAAAATGCAAATATTAAAAAACACAGAGTTTCTTACATTTACTTTGACCTTTACTTCATTGTAGACAGGATAAAGCTGAGATATTTCATGTTTCGTCTAGTCAACTTCATTTCATTTATTAATAAATATCCATTCCTTCACACAGCGTCCTTTTTTTCCAAAAAAGACCTGGAATGCTGATTCATCTGACCACAATATGACCACGTTTCCACTCTGTGTTGGTCCATCCTAGATGCCTCAGAGCCAAGAGAAGTCGACGCTGCATCTGGACATGGTTAACATAAGGCTTCTTTTTTGCACAGTCAAGTTTTAAGTAGCATTTGTGCATGTCACTCTGTATTGTAGTGCTTGACAAAGGTTTGCCAAAGTAATCCCTCACCCATGTGGTTATATCAGCTATTGTTGAGTGGCGGTTCCTGATGCAGTGCCGTCTGAGGGATCAAAGATCACGGGCGTTCAGCTTAAGCTTGCACCCTTGGCTTTTACGCACTGAAATTCCTCCCGATTCCTTGAATCGATTAATGATATTATGCACTGTAGAGGGATAAATGTGCAAATCCCTTCCAATCTTTCTTTGAGATACATTGTTTTTAAACATTTCAACAATTTACTCACACATTTGTTGACAAACTGGAGATCCTCTGATCATCTTTGCTCATCACTTTCCTGGATGCTGCTTTTGTACCAAACCATGATTACAATCACCTGTTTGGAATCACATCATTATTTCATTTTTTCACCTCAATACTAGCCCTAAATTGCCTCCGTCCCAACTTTTTTTGGAATGTGTTGCAGGCCTGAAATGCAGGAATGGATGTTTATTAATAAATGAAATTAAGTTGAGCAGACAAAACATGAAATATCTCAGGTTCATCCTGTCTGCAATCAAATAAAATTCATTTTATTTAATAGTAAATGTAAGGAACACTGCATTTTTATTTTATTTGCATCTTCCATACTGTCCCAACTTTTTCTGATTTGGGGTTGTAGATTGCTATGGAGAAATTTTGGTCCACTCTTTGCAGAATTGCAAGGTCTGTTTAGTTACATGCTACAGCATCCTATTAAGATTCAAGTCTGGACCTCGACTCAGCCACTTCAAAACCTTAATTTAGTTTCATTTGAGCCATTCAGAATTGGACTTGCTTAGGTGCTTTGGGTCATTGCTTTGCTGCATAACCCAACTGTGCTTGAACTTTAGGTCATTCAGAGATTCACCTTTAGGATTTTCTGATTCAGACAACTGAATTTGTGGTTTCTGAGGAGGCAAAGAAGCCTCAGACCCTCAAACTTTTACCACCATGTTTGACTGATGGTATGATGCTCTTATGGTGGAATGTGGTGTTAGCCTTACGCTTGATGTAACGGAAACCATGTCTTCCCAATTGTTCCACCTATGACTTATCAGTCCACAGAAAATTAATTTTAAAGTCTTGGGATTCATCTAGGATTCATTTGGTCAGCAGTGGTTTGCGCATCGTAACTCATGAATGCCATTTTTGCCCAGTGTTTTTCTTATTGTGGAATTGTGTACATTAACCTTACCTGAGGTGAGTTCCTCAGATGTTCATCTTGGTTTTTTCTTGACCCCCAGATGAGTCATCAATACGTTCTTGTTGAAAGTTTGGTAGTCGGTCACTCTTGGGAAGGTTCCCGACTGCTCCAGGTTTTCTACATTTGTGGATAATGGCTTTCATTGTGCTTTGCAGGAGTCCCAGACCCTTGGCAATGGCTTTGAAAACGTTTCCAGGTAGACTTACGTGACTTGTTGTGCCTCTGTATTTCAATCTCTTTATAACTTGCCATGGTGCATTGCTTTTTAAGACCTTCTAGCCAGACCTTTGAGCCACAAAACACAAAATACGAGTCCGAGTCGAGTCACGAGTCTTTAGGCTAGAGTTCGAGTCAAGTTACTAGTCAATATAACATACAAAACATACTGTATATTGTAATCGAGCGTAGAAATAAACAAATAATACGTAAATTCAGATAAAAACAACAACAGATTAGCGACTGTATTTTGCTGTTTTACTTAGTGCCTTTACTTTCCTAGGTACCAGTTAAAAGCTTAAACTGATGTTTTGTTTTCATTGCAAATTACGGCACAGCGGCCAAAATCCCAAACACAGCAAAAAATCCATAATACTGCTTACCTTAGCTTATGTTCTTTCATATGCTATTAAATTTATAACCGTGTGTCCCATTAGGAATAGAATCCGTTATTTTGTAAATGTGCTTATAATTAAAAACCTCCATATATATATACAGTCGAATCTGGTTAATTGGACCACTGGTTAATCGGACCAGCCGCTTATTCGGACCGAATCCTAAAGTACCGAAACAAATCCTATTATGTACGTGTAATGTTATTCGCTTATTTGGACCAAAATTCCGTTTAATCGGACCAAAGAACATGAGAGCGAATAAGAAAAAGAAGCCACAAGTCGCCACTTAGAGCGGATGCAAAGCGGGTCAGCGAGATATGGGAGGATTCCTGGGCTCCCCGGGAGAATTTATGCTTTTATCAAAGGTCAGGAAATCCGAAAAGTTGTGTTGACAAGAGCAAAACCAGCGGGAGGTGAACACGCCCACCACTTTCTTTCCCACAATGAAGCACCCAGTAGCCAGCAGCGTGGTTATTGGATCCATCTGCATCTCCGCTTTTCGGCGAAAGGAAGTCAATGAACAAAGTTCGTAAGCAACAGTAGTTCTTGTTTGTACGTTCGCTATACGTGTACAGTATATCGCACAATAAAGGTTTAACAAACATTTAATATGTTACATAAATTATAGCACGTCCCATCTTGTAACATAGGGCATGTTCGTGTAATCGGACCAGCCGGTTATTAGGACCAAAACGATCGCGTCCTGATGTGGTCCGATTAACCGGATTCGACTGTATATATATATATATATATATATATATATATCTTATATATCTTATGGCAAGCCAAACAGGACATACTGTATATAGCAAACACTGATATACTGTATATGGAATGAAACTCGATATATTTGGAATGAAACTGATATATATGGAATGAAAACCCCTCACATTTCTGCAAATATTTTATTATATCTTTTCATGGGACAACACTATAGAAATAAAACTTGGATATAACTTAGAGTAGTCAGTGTACAACTTGTATAGCAGTGTAGATTTACTGTCTTCTGAAAATAACTCAACACACAGCCATTAATGTCTAAATGGCTGGCAACATAAGTGAGTACACCCCACAGTGAACATGTCCAAATTGTGCCCAAAGTGTCAATATTTTGTGTGACCACCATTATTATCCAGCACTGCCTTAACCCTCCTGGGCATGGAATTCACCAGAGCTGCACAGGTTGCTACTGGAATCCTCTTCCACTCCTCCATGATGACATCACGGAGCTGGTGGATGTTAGACACCTTGAACTCCTCCACCTTCCACTTGAGGATGTGCCACAGGTGCTCAATTGGGTTTAGTCCATCACCTTTACCTTCAGCTTCCTCAGCAAGGTAGTTGTCATCTTGGAGGTTGTGTTTGGGGTCGTTATCCTGTTGGAAAACTGCCATGAGGCCCAGTTTTCGAAGGGAGGGGATCATGCTCTGTTTCAGAATGTCACAGTACATGTTGGAATTCATGTTTCCCTCAATGAACTGCAGCTCCCCAGTGCCAGCAACACTCATGCAGCCCAAGACCATGATGCTACCACCGCCATGCTTGACTGTAGGCAAGATACAGTTGTCTTGGTACTTCTCACCAGGGCGCCGCCACACATGCTGGACACCATCTGAGCCAAACAAGTTTATCTTGGTCTCATCAGACCACAGGGCATTCCAGTAATCCATGTTCTTGGACTGCTTGTCTTCAGCAAACTGTTTGCGGGCTTTCTTGTGCGTCAGCTTCCTTCTGGGATGACGACCATGCAGACCGAGTTGATGCAGTGTGCGGCGTATGGTCTGAGCACTGACAGGCTGACCTCCCACGTCTTCAACCTCTGCAGCAATGCTGGCAGCACTCATGTGTCTATTTTTTAAAGTCAACCTCTGGATATGACGCCGAACACGTGGACTCAACTTCTTTGGTCGACCCTGGCGAAGCCTGTTCCGAGTGGAACCTGTCCTGGAAAACCGCTGTATGACCTTGGCCACCATGCTGTAGCTCAGTTTCAGGGTGTTAGCAATCTTCTTATAGCCCAGGCCATCTTTGTGGAGAGCAACAATTCTATTTCTCACATCCTCAGAGAGTTCTTTGCCATGAGGTGCCATGTTGAATATCCAGTGGCCAGTATGAGAGAATTGTACCCAAAACACCAAATTTAACAGCCCTGCTCCCCATTTACACCTGGGACCTTGACACATGACACCAGGGAGGGACAACGACACATTTGGGCACAATTTGGACATGTTCACTGTGGGGTGTACTCACTTATGTTGCCAGCTATTTAGACATTAATGGCTGTGTGTTGAGTTATTTTCAGAAGACAGTAAATCTACACTGCTATACAAGCTGTACACTGACTACTCTAAGTTATATCCAAGTTTCATGTCTATAGTGTTGTCCCATGAAAAGATATAATGAAATATTTGCAGAAATGTGAGGGGTGTACTCACTTTTGTGATACACTGTATATATATATATATATATAATTGTCACACGTAACTGATGTTGCAGACTTGTTGTCCACAAGTCATTTTTTGCGAGTCACGAGTCGAGTCCGAGTCATTTGAAACGAGTCCGAGTTGAGTCTGAAGTCACTGTGTGTGTCTGTGTCGCTCCAGTCCCCATCTCCGCTTCTAGCCTGCTTCACATTACCAGACAGATTCACAGAGTACAATCCTGGGGAACTGAGGAGGATGGGAATAAATACACATTATTTACACTGTTCTCAGTATTAATATCTGTCTTAAATAATGCATGTTTCTTTTTCATGGCAAGTGTGTCTGTCGTTACTTTGTCACAAAGATATCAAAACAACAAAAGACATTTACAGAATAGTTTCCACCATGTTCCACACTGGTGCACCAGTACAGCACAACAGGCTCCCCCACACAGATCAAACACATCCATGACAAATCCTCCACACACACAAGAACAAGTAAAGCTATTCTTGTCTCTAAACCAGACACACAGGAGCCAGTTTTATTATGCCTTGAATGAACATGTTCTCCACCTAGAACTGAGAGTCTATGTACAATGACACACATAAACAGTCAAGGTCTGAGAAACTGCATGCACAAATCCAAATGCAAACACACAGTCAGTAAGGACTGCTAGAGGCACCCTACAATATTGAGTTTCGGTTGAGTTTATACTAACCAGAGATGCCTAGATGTGGTCCTGCTTTCCCTGCTTAAAGTGTATGAATTTACATGCCTGCTAATAAACAACCAAGCAGTTAAATCACGTGGGCACTACTGATCTAACAACCCAACTCATTCCATTATGACTATGTATTAGGAGCTGAACTCATGCTCAAACAACTGTTTTGTGTGCAAGCAGACCAGAGTCCTGGAAAAGATCCCAGATTCTATTATAATTCATTTTGTTCATAATGCAACAGTTACAAAGAAATGCAAAGCACCGAGCTTGCAATTATATTTACATCATATCCACCTGTGAGGCCACTTTTTAAAGCTACTACAGTAGCCAGTAAGCATTTTCACTAGCAGGCATAACAGCAATTTATATAAAATACTACATGTTTCTGCACATGGTACTGCACATAGTAGAGTCAGTATCTTGTGGCTTGTCTGTTCACAGTCGGCTTTCATTTCAAAATTTTGAAATAAAAATTACAAATTTAACTATTTGCTGATTTCCACCAACAATTTTGGCAGAGCTGCTTACCTGTACAAATTTACTAATAAACTCAATCTGTGTAAAGTGAATCTGCACAGCTTTGTTCTTTTTTTTAATGCATTTTCTCCCTTTTTTCTCCCGATTTTTAGTGCATCCAATTTTCACCCAATTATGCTTCCTCTCTACTGGTGATGACCCCCGCGCCTGACTGAGGAGATCGAACTCACACACGCCCCCTCCAACACGTGTGCATTTTTTCACCTGCACGAGGCGAGTTCACATGTGAATCAGCCCTGTGCACGGAGAGACACACCCTGACCAGCATCATTCCTCTACTCTGTGCAGACACCATCAATCAGCCAGCAGAGGTCGTAATTGCATCAGTTATGAGGTCCCTATCCGGCATTTCCCTCCCTGGATGGCAGAGCTGAGATTTGATACGATGTATTCGAAATCCCAGCTCTGGTGTGCTAGCGTATTTTAACACTGCGCCGCCTACAGCTTTGTTCTAATAGTTAAAATATGATGGTGTGTATTTTTTTTAGATACTTTCAAGTACTGTATATACACTGTAAGGCAAAAGTCAAAACATGCTTCTATTTTGCATTTTACTAAGATGTAAAACTATCTTTTCTTTAAAAATCATATAATATGAATAATTATTTGAGTGGGTTTTTTTTTTAAGTATACATTAATTCCAGAATTGTTAAGAAGTTGTGCAACTATGGGTATGTTATATTGGTACCATGACCTTAATTAAGACTACAACTTTTAATCTTTGAAAACAAAATGTGATACAAGAAAACTCCCCCTGCTGTTTGGAGCTGATACATGTAACTCTAACAATTAGAGATGTTTTGCTTTTAGGGGACTTAATGCCAAGACCATTTTCATGGTATTTTATAACATAATATTTGGGGAACGCAACAGTAAAAAAACATAGTAAGGGGGGCCGGGGGGCGTGATAATTAAATTGTGGGTAAGATTTAATAAGATAATGTGTGGCAACACATTCCTTTATTTTGGTCGCAGCTAACATAAAGAATCGGATATTTACTTTTAAGATATAAGATGTATATGACAGCCCAAAAAATATGACTTTATATTATAGTAGCTAATGTTCCAAGTTTTAACCCAATCTAGGATATATCATCACTGTATATCTTGTTCTTACGACTTAATAAGTCGTACCACGCTTTAAGACCACGTCCCCACGTGTTAATACAACATGACCACGCAATATTTCTATTTTTACGGGATGTCAACACGACTTATGTCGTCGCCATGTATTATTTTTATAAATGTCAGTTTTTTACTGTTGAGTTGACAAAAAAATATATGAATTATCATAAATTTGGTCTCTGTAGTAAACATGTTGGGAAAAAATTAAAAATGGCATGTGTACATGTTATGCCACATTTAACGTTATATTTTATTGCTTCAAATGTGTTCAATTTTGCATATATACAGAAATTCTGTAGAAATTCAACTTATTTTACTACAAAAACGTCGAATTTGATATGATGTTCAAGCTTTCGTGTAAAGCTAGGCTATATAATATATTATTGCTATTACACAAACATTACAGTCAGTGAGGCATTTGACTAGAGGTTTTGCTTATAAACCATCAAGTTTTATCTAGTTTGAAAACAAATAATTAAAAAAAATCAGACTACAGCATGTTTTAGGCCTACAATTTATAATAAATTCATATTCGTGAATTAGCTTTGTGCTGTTTAGCATGTTATCAGTTTTTGCTGTTTTGAGTTACAGCGCTAATAATGCTGTTTACCACTGCGGTGCTGCCTCAGTAACACCGACGGGAATTTCTAGACCTGAATGCGCATGTGCGAAGTGCTTGTATATAACTAAATCTACGTATTTAAGACATACACATTTATATACTTATTTATAAACACACTCAAACACACTTTCATACAAATACACATACATACATGAACACACACTCGTAAACACACTCATACACACTTACAAGACTCACAAAACACTCAAACACATACACACAAATATTTGTTGATTTATGTATCTATAGACTGTCTAATTTTAGTTTCAGTAGCAGCGTTTTGCACAATTGTATAATAGTGAGTTCATGTCAAATACACGCTTTCCTGCATGGATAACCTTAACCCAAGTCTATTTTAAATAAAATGTATTATCTAAATGTATTATTATGATTCATTTATTAATATAAATCATGTATTTATTTATATTAATAAATGAAGACATACACATTTATACACTTATTTATACACACTTTCATACACATACACGCTCACTTATAAACACATACATACACACACACGTACGCATACACACTTACACACACTCACAAAACACTCAAACACACACACACACACAAATATTTGTTGATTTATGTATCTATAGACTGTCTAATTTTAGTTTCAATAGCAGCGTTTTGCACAATTTTATAATTTTATGTAAAATACACGCATAATACAAATTAATGTATTATTATGATTCATTTATATATATATATATATATATATATATACACATACTATATTATATGTTATATATATATAGATATATGAATCATGTATTTACTTAATTTAAACATATTGCTATTTAAACGAGTTTATATCTAAACTACTCATAATTTTCGGAATTAATAGAGCTACATATTATGGCTTAATGGATTTATTTGTTTGCCCTTTTGCTCATGGAACCATGTAATAAATCAAATTGATTCGACGGTAAGCTTCCAATGTTTCCAATGTGCGCCGACATCTCAATACAGAACCCTTTTGCGACAATGATCAGTCTATAGTTTGCGCAATCATTCTCGAGAAGCAAATAATTATTTATTTAGATTTTAATTTTCTAAAATTAATCGTAAACTCAAGCATTCGGCTGCATGAGGCACAAATAGTAAAATGCAGCATGTTCTCTATTAATGTAAACGAAATTATATGATATGATCATTTTATAGCTCGATTGAGAACCGTTCCTTACCCTTTTCATATACGCACACACACGCACACAGACACACACGCACACAGACACACACACACACACACACACACACACACACTAAAGAAACCTAAGGTTCTACAAGGGATGAATAGTCTAAATACATCTGAATAGAATTAATAAATCGAAATAAAGCTACAATAAAATTATTTAAATTGACTCCCATGTATCGACTCATATTCGTTTTGAATTGAACTTGCAGGAAAGGTTGGGTTGCAAGAAAAATGCAGTGTGTATAGTGTGTATTTTATATACTATAATGATGTATTATTACTTAAACGTATGCTATTATAATTCGTAATAGTTCATTGTTTAATAAATAAAAAATAAATAAAAATTTAATAAATTATTATAGTAATAACTTTATTTTTAAAAGTAATATTACAGAAATTGTTATCCATGAATATTAGTGTTATTAACCAAATGTTACAAATAGACAACCCTTTTAATGCCAAGACATTTAATGCCAAGACACTTTTGCAATTTCTGTAATTTTTCTATTATATTACATATTGCATATATATTTATTCCTACCAACATTGTACTGCAATACTTACTTAATATTTATTATGCACCTTGAGCCTATTTAATTAATAATTGTGTTTAAAAGTAATTTTTAACTGAGTCTTTTATTAAATTAATACTTTTTTCTATTGTACCTTGAGCTGTTGTAATACTTGACTTTCCGTCTGGGATTAATAAAGTGATCTATCTATCTATCTATCTATCTATCTATCTATCTATCTATCTATCTATCTATCTATCCTAATTTAAGTGTAAAACTCAAAATATTCAAGTATTTTTTTCAGTAAAAAAAAATCAAGTTATTTTAACGTAGAATTTATAGTTAGGCTATATAAAACATTTGTATATTTTTTGTATTATTTATTGTAGATAATTTCCTCCTAATTCCTAGACTAAAATAGGCTTGATTATTTCATCTGAATCAAAATATCAAATGTAGGCAATAAATGTCACTCCACGGTCTCTCTCCTGTAGTAAAGTAAATTTTCCTTGCTGTAGATATGGAGAAATCTCTGCTATAATAACACGTGTTTTGAGCGCGTCTTTGCGCCACCTGCTGTTTATTGAAGGAATCAAAGCATTCTTCTCTCATAAAACGATGACAAGTTGTCTGGGATCAGTTATATCGTACCAGAGCGTTTAGGAATTTCATACGTCCATTAACAGGTTTATGTCTTATGTCTTCTAGCATTCTGAGGAAAGCTGCTGCGCGATTAGAATGTATTGGGGTCGTTGGGTGGTCATAAATATTTCAGCCCTGCTCGGGCCCTCAGGAATCTGCTATATATGTGAGTTGATCGGCGGTGGCAGGGTTCTCTGCGTTCCTCTCTCTTATATCCCGTAATTATCACCCAGACAAGACGGAGATTTATCGTTTCCGACAAACGCCACGTGTCCGGATCTCGTCCCCGTTGATTGGTGAGACTATAAATAAATGTCTTCTTTACATTATATACTTACAGTGTATAGGTTCAGCTAAGTAATGCATGTGAAATATTAATGCCTAATCAAACTGTAACAACATCCACAATCTGCATGTAATAATGATACTAATCATACATTAACAAAATGTTATTTGTTGGTTTTTGGAAAAGAAAAAGTAGGTTAAAAGGTCAGATGAGTTATAATTTTATTCTAGTATTTATTAGGTGTTCTAATAAACACCTGATTGAGTTAGAATTTTATTTAACCATTGCTGTTACAATAATAGCATATTATATATTTATACGCTTGATTAATCTATAATCAATCATAAAATTATTATATTATATATATATATATATATATATATATATATATATATATATATATCATAATAATGCTAAATGTCAACATATGTATCCCTAAGGGATCAATAAAGTCTTATCTTATCTTTTTCCTTAAAGTCATTGGTGTTTGACACTAGCTTATATATTATTATATCAACTGTGTGTTGGAATCGTTTCCTATGCTGTGTTATAGCCTACATTACGACAGTATTATTATTTAGCAAAATACATATTTGTTACAAATTCTAAGGATATAAATCAATCAGATGATTCCAGGTTCATTATGTTAGCTATGCTTTGGTTCTCTGCTTATATTAGCATCTTCAAACTTGAAGTAAACACGTGGCCTGATCATTTTGACATGCAGTTTGCAAATTGCTAACTAGTCTAGACTAATATATTAGTAATATATTATTGCTATTACACAAACATCACAGTCAGTGAGGCATTAGACTAGTAGTGTTGCTCATAAACCATCAAGTTTTATCCAGTTGAAAAACAAAAAAAAATGCAGCCTACAATTTTATAATAAACAACTTATAATAAAGCTTTGTATTATTTAGCATGTTAGCTGCTGTGTGTTGAGTTTCTCAGAAACAGTTACACTCAAGACGCAAATTGCTAACTAGGCTAAAGTTGCACGCTTGCTAATACGAAATTAAAATGATAAATAGGTGATAAATAATTCAAACGCATCATGGGAACTGTTACTCTGCCGGGTCCTTAGTTAATTTTAAAATAGATTTCTCAGAGAAAGCACGTAGTGTATGAGTGAATATAATAAAATATTAAATTATATAAATGTATAAGGTTTGACACCGATAGAGTACAATTTATGATTATATGTTGCTCAAAATCAACAGTAAAGCACGTTTAGTAAAGGTCTTGATTTTTTTCCACAGGTTTAAATTTTATTATTTTTTTTTATGTAAAATAAATTTAATAATAAAAAAAATATATGCATTGCATTGCATTGCAAAGTACTATTACCAAACACACATTACAATACACACTGTAAATAAAGACGTTTTATTTGAAGTGAAAGTAATAATGCTAAACTAAATGAACTCAAATCAGAGTTCAAATCAAAAAATCGATGTATTTTAAATGTTTAAAAAAATTTAAATCAGTACTTCTGTGAAAAGCAATATTCATAAACTATCATGCATTGTTACTTATTATATATGAGTGTTATTATTTTTGCCATATATTTAATGGCACACTTTCTTGCAAAGAATTTATTAATATAATTATATATCAAGGGATGGATTTTAAACATTATTCATTATGGATGTTAAATATTAATCTGTATATCACTATATATATATATATATATATATACCTCTGCTTATATATACATACATACATTGGTCAATGAATACTGTACATATACATATACATACATGCACACGTTACATTTTATATATATTGCCTGTATATAGTCTTATAGTTATATATTTTTGTGTTTAATGTTTAATGTTCTTGTGCACTGTCTGCAACTCGTACATTGTGAATTTCCCCACTGTGGGACTAATAAAGGATTATCTTATCTTATCTTATCTTATTGCTTGTATACTGAAACCAAATTCCTTGTGTGTATCCACATACTTGGCCAATAAATCTGATTCTGATTCTTATTCTGATTCTGATTAAACATTAGACCTATTTCAAAATGTATATAAATGAGTATAATTTATAGTGAAGGAAACAAAGTAATACAGTACATCGGTATGCAAATGATGCCATATTTTGACTACAGAAAACAAGAGCAGGGTAAATACTGTATATGAACAGTATGAATATTATATATTATTTATATGGGACTATTTACAAATGACTAGTGTGTTGCTTTAAATATGTTGCTCAATGAAATTAATAAGATCAAATGTTAATAATATAATATATAATTTACCGGTAATAAAGGCTACAAAATTAATTACACAATGAAATGTTTATATTTTATAGAAATTGGAAATTACATGAGATGTAAATGTAAAAAGAAAGTAAAAAAAAAAAAAGAAAGTAAAAAAAAAGAAAAAGAAAACAGTAGTAAATGAAGTAAATGTACAGTATCAGTGCAGAAACAGTGCTGATCTGGGTTCAACTGGGAGTGTTACTGGTGGTCTGTGTCTGAGCAGTCCAGACTATAAACCTTCACAAATGAGGCCGCTGGGAAAGTCGCGCTGTGTTTTCATGTCATTTATTTTTTACCCCGCATGCAGACAGAAGACCGTTAAAGTCAGATCTGGTTTTCAGGATCACAACACCGAAAAGAGAGAAAATCAAAAAGTCTAAACCGGCTTCCTGCGTTGTTAATTTCTGAAGCCACGTTTTGACAGAAGAACGAGGAGAAGTTGGTGCGGTCGGTGAGTTTGGATAAATCAGGCGTGTGACGGAGCTCTAATAAAAATATCGCTCTTATGGAATAGAAGTTAGGAGACCTAACACAGCGTTAAAGCTTCTTACCACACTGCCAAATGTTTAGATGATGGTTATATGGGCTGTTTGCTAGGATATTAAGATTTTACAAGCGATATAAAAATTTACGGACTCACTATTTGATGTGGTTTTTCTCGTTTGGTTCGGCTGGATGAACTAATAGTCTGTAACCCATCAGGTATTAATTAGATCTCTAACAGACTGTGAAAGTTTGGTACAATTTATAATGTTTTATTTAAACAAATTTGGCATATTTTTATTTAAAATATAATTGATAAACATTTTTGGATTGTGTATGTATTATCACAAAAACACATTTTCTATTTTAGCTTTTTTTATTATTTATTTATTTTATTTCATTTATTTTTAATTAATTTTCATTTGTTTTATCTAAACCCTGTATTTTTGTGAATTACTCTGAATCACATTTTCTGTATGAAATTCACTCTTTAAATAAACTTGCTTTGACTTTACATTAAGAATTGCATACAATGGCTTTATTGTCATACATACATACATACACATATAGAAGCGTACAGTACAATTTACAGTATTAGTATTAGATGCATAAATGCTTATTGTAACAGCACTCATGAATAATACATATGACATATCCTTTTCTCTTCAAACCTAACATTAGCTTGATCCAAGTTCATATTTTATGTAGTAGTATAATATAATAATGTAAAGGTAATGAGTTCTTTTTTTTAGTTTACTTGCCGGAACCACATTTGCACAATTCTTGTTCAAAGCTACATTAAATAATATTCTTTCTTTAAAATAAGGACATGATTCTGTCAGGATAGACTACACTACACTCTGCAGCACTACTAAGAATGCATTATGTTTTCCTGCTTTCAATAGTGTCTGTACCAGAGACATGCTTACAAACGTTAGACACTGAAGCTTTAACTATACATACTAGAATAAAACAGGCTGTCCCTTTTCTCACTTAAATATAACGTCTATACAGAAAAATATGAGTTTTTTATAGACCTATGTGTAGTAGATGCCAAAAGTATTTTTTATCTAAGCCTTGTATTTTTGAGAATTACTCTGAATCACATTTTCTGTATGAAATTCACTCTTCAAACAAACTTGCTTTGACTTTACCTTAAGAATAGCATAGACACATAGAATGGCTTCACTGTCATACCTACATATAGAAACGTACAGTACAATTCACAGTATTAGTATTAGATACATAAATGCTTATTGTAACAGAACTCATGAATAATACATATGACATATCCTTTTCTCTTCAAACCTAACATTAGCTTGATCCAAGTTCATATTTTATGTATTAGTATAATATAATAATGTAACGGTAATGAGTTCTTTCTTTTAGTTTCCTAGCCGGAACCATATTTGCACAATTCTTGTTTAAAGCTACAATAAATAATATTCTTTCTTTAAAATAAGGACATGATTCTGTCAGGATAGATGATACATTATTAGAGACTTTCAGACTACACTACACTCTGCTGCACTACTAATAATGCATTATGTTCTCCTGCTTTCAATAGTGTCTGTACCAGAGACATGCGTACACTGAAGCTTTAACTATACATAGAATAAAACAGGCTGTCCCTTTTCTCTCTTAAATATAACGTCTATACAGAAAAATATGAGTTTTTTTATGTGTATCAGCTCCACTTACCATATAGAAGCACTTTGTAGTTCTACAGTTACTGACTGTAGTCCATCTGTTTCTCTGCATGCTTTGTTAGCCCCCTTTCATGCCTTTCATGCTGTTCTTCAATGGTCAGGACCCCCACAGGACCACTACAGAGCAGGTATTATTTGAGTGGTGGGTCATTCTCAGCACTGCAATGACACTGACATGGTGGTGGTGTGTTAGTGTGTGTTGTGCTGGTATATGTGGATAAGACACAGCAATGCTGATGAAGTTTTTAAACACCTCACTGTCACTGCTGGACTGAGAATAGTCCACCAACCAAAAATATCCAGCCAACAGCGCCCCGTGGGCAGCGTCCTGTGATCACTGATAAAGGTCTAGAAGATGACCAACTCAAACAGCAGCAATAGATGAGCAATCGTCTCTGACTTTACATCTACAAGATGGACCAACTAGATAGGAGGGTCTAATAGAGTGGACAGTGAGTGGACACAGTATTTAAAAACTCCAGCAGCATTGCTGTGTCTGATCCACTCATACCAGCACAACACACACTAACACACCACCACCATGTCATTGTCACTGCAGGTCCTGTGGGGGTCCTGACCATTGAAGAACAGGGTGAAAGCAGGCTGAAAAAAACTACAGTCAGTAATTGTAGAACTAATTGTAGAAGCATATGCGCAGAAGTGCAATCAATTAACCCTACCATAATCTCAGCTAAATGACTGACAGCATTATGTTCATTCAGTCTTAGCTTGCATTGGAAAATCTTCTCTTCAAACTCTAAACACTTCAACGGTACAAAGAGCAGTTATACTTAACCTTAAAAAGGTAACCTTGATGTGTGTCGTATATGTGTGATTTTGTGGAGCGTTGATTCCTTTGTTATGTTTTGCACAAAGAGTCTAATAACTTGAGCCAATAAACATAAGCCCAAACATACTATGTGCACTTGTGTTTTCACCACTTTTCATACAAATAAGTTTAATACCGTGATGGATATATCCAGTGCCAATGGTGAAATAATGATGAACAGCTGCATTGGATTAAAAATGAATTTTTAATGCCATAAAACTAGTTAATAGGTTTCAAGCAATGCCAGGTTCCAAGGCACATTGCCAGTAATCACACATTTGCAATTTCTTCTTTACAAAATGCATGTTTCCACCTAAGAAAGGGATTGGGGTTTAATTATCTACCAACAGTGAGGAGGGTTGAGTGAACATCTGTGCATATGCAATGAATGAACATTTGGCAGTGTTACAGAGACCAGCGGCACACACGTACACACAAATGACTTTTTCTTCACCCATCAGAAACCTCAGGAACCTCCGGAGTAGAGTGTCCAAGAGCCAAGGTCACTATTAGTTTTCTACTTTATGATTATTGCAAGGTGTTGATCATAAGCCAGTACTTTGAATTTTGGGATGTGTACGCAAGGACTTATTGTTATACACTGATCAGCCATAACATTAAAACCTCCTCGTTTCTACACTCACTGTCCATTTTATCAGCTCCACTTACCATATAGAAGCACTTAGTAGTTCTACAATTACTGACTGTAGTCTATCTGTTTCTCTGCATGCTTTGTTACCCCCCTTTCATGCTGTTCTTCAATGGTCAGGACTCTCCCAGGACCACTACAAAGTAGGTATTATTTGGGTGGTGGATCATTCTCAGCACTGCAGTGACACTGACATGGTGGTGGTGTGTTAGTGTGTGTTGTGCTGGTATGAGCAGTTTAAGTAGATAGAGTTTTTAAACACCTCATTCTCACTGCTGGACTGAGAATAGTCCACCAACCAAAAATATCCAGCCAACAGCGCCCCATGGGCAGCGTCCTGTGACCACTGATGAAGGTCTAGAAGATGACCGACTCAAACAGCAGCAATAGATGAGCGATCATCTCTGACTTTACATCTACAAGATGGACCAACTAGGTAAGAGTGTCTAATAGAGTGGACAGTGAGTGGACACGGTATTTAAAAACTCCAGCAGCGCTGCTGTGTCTGATCCACTCATACCAGCACAACACACACTAACACACCACCACCATGTCAGTGTCACTGCAGTGCTGAGAATGATCCACCACCTAAATAATACCTACTTTGTGGTGGTCCTGTGCGGGTCCTGGCCATTGAAGCAGCATGAAAGGGGGCTAACAAAGCATGCAGAGAAACAGATGGACTACAGTCAGTAATTGTAGAACTACAAAGTGCTTTTATATGGTCAGTGGAGCTGATAACATGGACAGTGGGGGGTGATTTTAATGTTATGGCTGATCAGTGTAGTTCGTTTACTTTAACTTCTACGTTGTAGTGTTAATGTGAGAGCTTCACTGACTGTGTCTCACTTACAATGGCCAGGAAATAAGGAGGTTACTCACCCTACCCATTATCCATCAACCTTCTTTGGCATAGTCAAGCGTCTTTTTAAGACAAGTTAAACACTGATTATAAGCCACATGACAGTCTTTACATAGCAACAGATGCATAGTGCATGTGTCACGGCAAGTCATTGCAGTTCAGGTTAAACACCAACTTGGAAACAGCAAACTAAAGTGTAAGGAGCACAGAACCTGGATATCAGAGCAATACAAACAAATAATCTGTTCTAGTGAGTCAGTTTCAACAATATTTTTTACATCTAGGTGAATTTATGAAGAAGAATCCACCACGGTATAGGCACAGAAGTCATTACATCCAGTTGCTTTGCATGGTCTTATAATGGTAAATACATATGAGGTCCATTTACACCACCAGGAGCATCATATTGTGACCATGCAAAGCCCACACTTTCATGGCTTGAGATCTACTATTTCAGTCGACAGGTCAGCGCGATCTACTTTTTTAGGTTGGCCTCATCATTTTTCAAAAAAGCTGTGAAGCTTTTTTTTTTAAATGTGCTGAATGGTGTCAGCCTGTTTTATGTAGTCTGGACAGTAGCTGCTGATGCCAATTCTCAAGCAGGTTTCCAAGTGTTCATCAGTAATGGTGGGCCGATATTTATGCCGATATTTTTATGTGGGAAAATGCTGATTCACACAAGTAGGTTGATCCAAAAATGCTGTCAAATATGTGGCACATTTTGTTCTGTTTGGATATTTTTCTCAGCCAGCAAGTTCCAAAACTGTCTTGACAAACAGTGTAGGTTACAAAAGGAAAAATGTAAAAATGGTACAAACTGGCTACTGATGAATGAAAACTTTTTAGAGGTGCTTTAAAGAGGTGCTTTAGGCGGGCTGAGGCATAGCTATGGTAACAAACCGTGGCCACATTTCAGGTCAATCACGTCGGCCTGTTTGAATGAGACGCGATCTACCAATGTGTAGTGTGCGATCGACTGGTAGATCGCGATCTACGTATTGGGCACCCCTGCTCAAGATGAAGTCAACTGACTTCCATGGCCTGTTCAACCACCAGGGCTAAATATCACAAACACTTCATATGAAGTTCTGAAACCCAGGATGTTTAGAATACATCCACATTCATCCTTCAAAGGACTACAGTGGATATTTAACATCTACACACCCCTGTTACAATGGCAGGTTTGTATAAACCTGCCATACAAACCTGCCATACAAACCTGCCATACAAACAATGGCAGGTTTGTATATATAAATATGCACACCCTTAAACTAATACTTGGTTAAAGCACCTTTTGATTTTTTTACAGCATTCAGTATTTTGGGTAGGAGTCTATCAGCATGGTTTCTTGCAAAAGCACTCCAAATCTGTGCACAGCCCTCTTCAGGTCATCCCATAGTTTTTTAGCAGGATTAAGAGTGGGATATGTGGACACCTGAACAATAAATAACACTGGGTGAGGCTGAAGCACCTAAACTCAATAACTGGTGAATATCCCAGTACTTCTGGCCATATAGTGTACCAGCAGTGATATCCCTTTGTAAGCTCCCAGTTAAAAGAGTTTTATAGACTTTTATTTGATTGCAGACAGGATGAACCTGAGATATTTCATGTTTTGTCTGCTCAACTTCATTTATTAATAAACATCCATTCCTGCATTTCAGGCCTGCAACACATTCCCAAAAAAGTCGCACTGAAATTCCTATCGATTCCTTGAATTGTTTAATGATATTATGCACTGTAGAGGGAGAAATATGCAAATCCCTTACAATTTTTCTTTGAGGTACATTGTTTTTAAGCATGACAGACCCTGGCTTTTGGACTTGTTGCTGATAACAGTCTGGATGATACTGTTTAACTTTGGTCCGGAGCACACTGCATCCATTTTTTTCCAAAAAAGGCCTGGATTGCTGATTTATCTGATCACAATACACGTTTCCACTGTGTGATGGTTCATCCTAGATGCCTCCGAGCCCAAAGAAGTCGATGCCGCTTCTGGACATGGTTAACATAAGGCTTCTTTTGTGCACAGTCAAGTTTTAAGTAGCATTTGTGCATGTAACTCTTATTGTAGTGCTTGACAAAGGTTTGCTAAAGTAATCCCTTGCTCATGTGGTTATATCAGCTATTGTTGAGTGGCGGTTCTTGATGCAGTGCCGTCTGAGGCATCGAAGATAACAGACGTTCAGCTTAAGCTTGCGCCTTTGGCCTTTACGCACTGAAATTCCTCCCGATTCCTTGAATCGATTAATGATATTATGCACTGTAGAGGGAGAAATATGCAAATCCCTTCCAAGCTTTCTTTGAGGTACATTGTTTTTAAACATTTCAATAATTTTCTCACACATTTGTTGACAAACTGGAGATCCTCTGATCATCTTTGCTCATCAAAGACTCAGCCTTTCTTGGATGCTGCTTTTGTACCAAACCATGATTACAATCACCTGTTGACATCACCTGTTTGGAATCACATAATTATTTAGTTTTTTCACCTCATTACAATAACTTTTTTTGGAATGTGTTGCAGGCCTGAAATGCAGGAATGGAGGTATATTAACAATTGTAATTAGGTTGAGCAGACAAAACATGAAATATCTTGGGTTCAAAGTGTCTGCAATCAAATAAAAGTCAAAGTAAATGTAAGGAATTCGAATTTTCCATACTGTCCCAACTTTTTCTGATTTGGGACACTTTTTCTAGTTATATTCCTAAAGGTACTCCGACATCCAAAAACAAGCTGTCCTGGAAATGTATCCAGGGGTGTGTATGTATGTACTGTATGTGTGTATTCAATTGGGTGTGGATTGTATGAAGTTAGCAGTACATGTTTGTAGTCACATTAGTGAAATGAATGAAGAACCTAAACAAAGGAAACTAAGATAGAAATAATGTGCGGGATGAAAGAATGCCATTATCATGTTGTACTGGCCACTGTTCAATGGAAAATCACCACTGACAGCATCATTTATCCAAAGACTAAACTTAATCTGTTTGCAGAAAGCCCAGCCCTGTGAGATTTGGGTGTGCACTCTGGAAGGTTCAGAGCAAAAGCCTGTGTGTAAATGGTCACTATATAAAGTAGATTGTATGATGGCCAAAGAGCCCAGTATGATGAAATATTTGTGTCGTAGCCTGCTAATTATGTTTTGCCACATTTTCCCTTACAAAAACAGTCCACTGTTGTCATTTTACTTTCCAGCTCCATCAGACAGCAGGCCAAATGAGTTTCCACACACATTATAATTTATATCCCGATGATTTCAGCGTTTATTTTTAAACCATGGAAAAGCACAGTTCTCTTTTTACACGCTGCAGATTTTACTGTGATTTTCTCTAAATGTCCTTTCAATGCACACACTAATGAAATAAATGGCTACAAATTGTTGCCTCACAACTGTAAGGATCATTGATTTATCAAAGTGTCTGTTTTAAACTTTAAAATGAAAGCAGAAATACAGTCTGGTCTTTATTTCTTCTAAGAAATTACAGTTGTACTCAAACAAAACAAATGTATCTATATACACTTATCAGCCATAACATTAAAACCACCTCCTTGTTTCTACAATCACTGTCTATTTTATCAGCTCTACTTACCATATAGAAGCACTTTGTAGTGCTACAATTACTGACTGTAGTCCATCTGTTTCTCTGCATGCTTTGTTAGCCCCCTTTCATGCTGTTCTTCAATATTTCGGTAGTTGATCATTCTCAGCACTGCAGTGATACTGACATGGTGTTGGTGTGTTAGTGTGTGTTGTGCTGGTATAAGTGGATAAGACACAGCAGCGCTGCTGGAGTTTTTAAACACTTTACTGTCACTGCTGGACTGAGAATTGTCCACCAACCAAGAATATCCAGCCAACAGCGCCACGTGGGCAGCGTCCTGTGACCACTGATGAAGGTCTAGAAGAGGACCAACTCAAACAGCAGCAATAGATGAGCGATCGTCTCTGACTTTACATGTACAAGGTGGACCAACTAGGTAGGAGTGTCTAATAGAGTGGACAGTGAGTGGACACACTATTTAAAAACTCCAGCAGCACTGCTGTGTCTGATTCACTCATTCACTCATACCAGCACAACACACACTAACACACCACCACCATGTCAGTGTCACTGCAGTGCTGAGAATTACCCACCACCTAAATAATACCTGATCTGTGGTGTCCTGACCATTGAAGTTGAAGGGTGATAGCAGACTAAAAAAGCATGCAGAGAAACAGATGGACTACAGTCAGTAATTGTAGAACTACAAAGTGCTTCTATATGGTAAGTGGAGCTGATAAAATGGACAGTGAGTGTAGAAACAATGAGGTGGTTTTAATGTTATGGCTGATCAGTGTACAGTGTATCACAAAAGTGAGTACACCCCTCACATTTCTGCAGATATTGAAGTATATCTTTTCATGGGACAACACTGACAAAATGACACTTTGACACAATGAAAAGTAGTCTGTGTGCAGCTTATATAACAGTGTAAATTTATTCTTCCCTCAAAATAACTCAATATACAGCCATTAAGGTCTAAAACACCGGCAACAAAAGTGAGTACACCCCTTAGTGAAAGTTCCTGAAGTGTCAATATTTTGTGTGGCCACCATTATTTCCCAGAACTGCCTTAACTCTCCTGGGCATGGAGTTTACCAGAGCTTCACAGGTTGCCACTGGAATGCTTTTCCACTCCTCCATGACAACATCACGGAGCTGGCGGATATTCGAGACTTTGCGCTCCTCCACCTTCCGCTTGAGGATGCCCCAAAGATGTTCTATTGGGTTTAGGTCTGAAGACATGCTTGGCCAGTCCATCACCTTTACCCTCAGCCTCTTCAATAAAGCAGTGGTCGTCTTAGAGGTGTGTTTGGGGTCATTATCATGCTGGAACACTGCCCTGCGACCCAGTTTCCAGAGGGAGGGGATCATGCTCTGCTTCAGTATTTCACAGTACATATTGGAGTTCATGTGTCCCTCAATGAAATGTAACTCCCCAACACCTGCTGCACTCATGAAGCCCCAGACCATGGCATTCCCACCACCATGCTTGACTGTAGGCATGACACACTTATCTTTGTACTCCTCACCTGATTGCCGCCACACATGCTTGAGACCATCTGAACCAAACAAATTAATCTTGGTCTCATCAGACCATAGGACACGGTTCCAGTAATCCATGTCCTTTGTTGACATGTCTTCAGCAAACTGTTTGCGGGCTTTCTTGTGTAGAGACTTCAGAAGAGGCTTCCTTCTGGGGTGACAGCCATGCAGACCAATTTGATGTAGTGTGCGGCGTATGGTCTGAGCACTGATAGGCTGACCCCGCACCTTTTCAATCTCTGCAGCAATGCTGACAGCACTCCTGCGCCTATCTTTCAAAGACAGCAGTTGGATGTGACGCTGAGCACGTGCACTCAGCTTCTTTGGACGACCAACGCGAGGTCTGTTCTGAGTGGACCCTGCTCTTTTAAAACGCTGGATGATCTTGGCCACTGTGCTGCAGCTCAGTTTCAGGGTGTTGGCAATCTTCTTGTAGCCTTGGCCATCTTCATGTAGCGCAACAATTCGTCTTTTAAGATCCTCAGAGAGTTCTTTGCCATGAGGTGCCATGTTGGAACTTTCAGTGACCAGTATGAGAGAGTGTGAGAGCTGTACTACTAAATTGAACACACCTGCTCCCTATGCACACCTGAGACCTAGTAACACTAACAAATCACATGACATTTTGGAGGGAAAATGACAAGCAGTGCTCAATTTGGACATTTAGGGGTGTAGTCTCTTAGGGGTGTACTCACTTTTGTTGCCGGTGGTTTAGACATTAATGGCTGTATATTGAGTTATTTTGAGGGAAGAATAAATTTACACTGTTATATAAGCTGCACACAGACTACTTTTCATTGTGTCAAAGTGTCATTTTGTCAGTGTTGTCCCATGAAAAGATATACTTAAATGTCTGCAGAAATGTGAGGGGTGTACTCACTTTTGTGATACACTGTATATGCAGTTCCACTGGACCATGGAACACACTAACAGGTTTCCCATACATCCTTATGTGAAGAAATACCTTAAAACTCAATGTCTTTTAAACTCAATGCCACTCTCAAAACCAACTGACGTTGAGTTTCAAGGTACCACTGTTTTAATTTAAACTAAATTGAAAAGATAACGATAAGCAAATTTGTGAAGGTGGAACTGTAATGATTTAAGTGGTAACAACATATTTTTGACTAAATACAAACACATTTATATTAATTTATGTATTCTAAATACGTTATAAATGACTTATATTCCATCACTACACAGATCTGTGTTTGTCTTCCTTTTCTGTTTAAAATAGCACCTACTGTAGGGATCTGTAGTGTATGTGTGTACAAATGTGTCACACATAGAGGAAACAAAAAACAGAATGCAGAGGGAAAGGAATTTATGACTGTGCCACCTAGGACACATGGGGGATGGAAGTTTCATCCTATTGGTGAACTTTTGTCTTTAAGCTTGTAAATGGTGCCATTTTGGTCCAGCTCGCAGCGCTATTTGGGGTGCAGGAATGTTTACATGGAAGTGTGCTCACCAGGGAGTCCATGGAAACGACTGAAGAGGCAAAGTGTGACGTTGTCCAGTCAACACATGCAAAGCTTCTCACTGGCCTTTTCCTAATGAGCCAGAATGGATGGTCTTCTTTGAAGCAATAACAAAGCTGACTCTATTGAGAATGCAACATGCTACCTTAAGATCAGGATTAAAGGACAGAACCTAGTGTCAATCAATACTGTTATATGTAACAATACTATTACAACAATACTATTTTTTCAAATCATATACAACCGCACATCAGAAAAAGTTGGGACAATATGGAAAATGCAAATAAAATATAAACACCGGAGTTTCTTACATTTACTTTGACTTTTATTTGATTGCAGACAAGATGAACCTGAAATATTTCATGTTTCGTCTGGTCAACTTCATTTCATTTATTAATAAACATCCATTCCTGCATTTCAGACCTGCAACACATTCCATAAAAAGTTGGGACAGTAAAGCATTTACCACTTTGTAATGTTGCCATTAGCAGCTTTAATTTTGTCCCATTCTTCCTGCAAACACGTCTTAAGATGTGCAACAGTACGGGGTCGTCGTTGTCGCATTTTTCGCTTTAAAATTCTCCACACATACTTTATTGGGGACAGGTCAGGACAGCAGGCTGCCATGCCTTTGTAATGTGTGCAGCATGTGGTTTTGTATTGTCTTGTTGAAAAATGCATGGACGTCCCTGGAAATGATGACGTCTTGAAGGCAGCATATGTTACTCTAAGATCTCAATGTACTTTTCTGCATTAATGCTGCCATCACAGAAGTGTAAATGACCTTTGCCAAGGGCACTGACACACCCACATACCATGACAGACCCTGGCTTTTGGACTTGTTGCTGATCAGTCTGGATGGTCCTTTTTCGTCTTTGGTCCGGAGCACACGGCGTCCATTGTTTCCAAAAAAGACCTGGAATGATGATTCATCTGATCACAATGCACATTTCCACTGTGTGATGGTCCATCCTAGATGCCTCAGAGCCCAGAGAAGTCGACGCCGCTTCTGGACATGGTTAACATAAGACTTCTTTATTGCACAGTAAAGTTTTAAGTGGCATTTGTGCATGTAACTCTGTATTGTAGTGCTTGACAAAGGTTTGCCAAAGTAATCCCTCACCCATGTGGTTATATCAGCTATTGTTGAGTGACGGTTCTTGATGCAATGCCGTCTGTGGGATCGAAGATCACAGGTGTTGTTAAGCTTGTTGCGCCCTTGGCCTTTACGCACTGAAATTTCTCCCGATTCCTTGAATCGTTTAATGATATTATGCACTGTAGAGGGAGAAATATGCAAATTCCTTTCAATCTTTCTTTGAGGTACATTGTTTTTAAACATTTCAATCATTTTCTCACACATTTGTTGACACACTGGAGATCCTCTGATCATCTTTGCTCATCAGAGACTGTTCCAACTTTATTTGGAATGTGTTGTAGTCAATGAGATTTTCAGTACCACCTATTCTACTGGCAGTGTTGGTCTATAGAAGTTACATGGCTGTATGCTTTATAGTATGGATAACACATTTCTGTCCCTAATGTTACATTCTGTAGCTTTCATTATTTATACATAAAGTTTATTACCTTTTTGCTCCAAGTATGTTTATTCACAAGTCACATGAATGTAGCTAATAAATATGCTGCTTTTACGTGCATGTGTGCTAGTGATTTGTGAGCATGTTTGGATGATTTATTTCACTTGAATAGTTGATTTTGCATTAGCAGGTCTGTGTGTGTGTGTGTGTGTCTGTGTGTGTGTGTGTGTCTGTGTAAGGCTACAAGGCATTGGTAAGTAAGACAACAATTGTGTTCTTGGTTACTGATGTGAATAGGACTGCTGTAAATCGGCAAAAAGATTTAGAGAGCCCTTGGTCTAGTGGTTCAAGGGGGAGTGCTTTTCCCACAAACACACAAAGCAGGCTGTAAAAATTGTCCCTGAATTTCAATCAAATGCTGCAAGCTAAGCTTATTTTCAGCATTCTCCCATTCTCCAGTTCTTCTCTCATCTGCCTTCCTTTAACTGATTTTCTTTATCTGTCTTCACGTCAACATAAACTTAGGTTTAATGCAATGCTGTTTGTCCTATTTTCTTCTCTGCTAAATCATTTTGAGCGATGTATAATTTTGTTCTTTAGTGTAGACTAGAAAAACAGCGTGTTGTGTTGAACCTTTTCCAGAGACCAAAAATCTTTTAGATGTGAAAAGGTAGTTGCCGTCTTCCATTAGCCCTGTTGGTGCATTTTTTAGGTATACACCTCCTTGTTTCTACACTCACTGTCCATTTTATCAGCTCCACTTACCATATAGAAGCACTTTGTAGTTCTACAATTACTGACAGTAGTCCATCTGTTTCTCTGCATGCTTTGTTACCCCCCTTTCATGCTGTTCTTTAATGGTCAGGACCCCTACAGGACCCCCACAGAGCAGGTATTATTTGGGTGGTGAATCATTCTGAGCACTGCAGTGACACTGGCATGGTGGTGGTGTGTGTTGTGCTGGTATGAGTGGATCAGATACAGCAGCGCTGCTGGAGTTTTTAAACACCTCACTGTCAATGCTGGACTAAGAATAGTCCACCAAACAAAAATATCCAGCCAACAGTGCCCTGTGGGCAGCGTCCTGTGACCACTGATGAAGGTCTAGAAGATGACCAACTCAAACAGCAGCAATAGATGAGCGATCATTTCTGACTTTATATATATATATATATATATATACAGTGTATCACAAAAGTGAGTACACTTCTCACATTTCTGCAAATATTTCATTATATCTTTTCATGGGACAACACTATAGACATGAAACTTGGATATAACTTAGAGTAGTCAGTGTACAGCTTGTATAGCAGTGTAGATTTACTGTCTTCTGAAAATAACTCAACACACAGCCATTAATGTCTAAATGGCTGGCAACATAAGTGAGTACACCCCACAGTGAACATGTCCAAATTGTGCCCAAAGTGTCAATATTTTGTGTGACCACCATTATTATTCAGCACTACCTTAACCCTCCTGGGCATGGAATTCACCAGAGCTGCACAGGTTGCTACTGGAATCCTCTTCCACTCCTCCATGATGACATCACGGAGCTGGTGGATGTTAGACACCTTGAACTCCTCCACCTTCCACTTGAGGATGCGCCACAGGTGCTCAATTGGGTTTAGTCCATCACCTTTACCTTCAGCTTCCTCAGCAAGGCAGTTGTCATCTTGGAGGTTGTGTTTTGGGGTCGTTATCCTGTTGGAAAACTGTTTTCGAAGGGAGGGGATCATGCTCTGTTTCAGAATGTCACAGTACATGTTGGAATTCATGTTTCCCTCAATGAACTGCAGCTCCCCAGTGCCAGCAACACTCATGCAGCCCAAGACCATGATGCTACCACCACCATACTTGACTGTAGGCAAGATACAGTTGTCTTGGTACTTCTCACCAGGGCGCCGCCACACATGCTGGACACCATCTGAGCCAAACAAGTTTATCTTGGTCTCGTCAGACCACAGGGCATTCCAGTAATCCATGTTCTTGGACTGCTTGTCTTCAGCAAACTGTTTGCTGGCTTTCTTGTGCGTCAGCTTCCTTCTGGGATGACGACCATGCAGACTGAGTTGATGCAGTGTGCGGCGTATGGTCTGAGCACTGACAGGCTGACCTCCCACGTCTTCAACCTCTGCCGCAATGCTGGCAGCACTCATGTGTCTATTTTTTAAAGCCAACCTCTGGATATGACGCCGAACACGTGGACTCAACTTCCTTGGTCGACCCTGGCGAAGCCTGTTCCGAGTGGAACCTGTCCTGGAAAACCGCTGTATGACCTTGGCCACCATGCTGTAGCTCAGTTTCAGGGTGTTAGCAATCTTCTTATAGCCCAGGCCATCTTTGTGGAGAGCAACAATTCTATTTCTCACATCCTCAGAGAGTTCTTTGCCATGAGGTGCCATGTTGAATATCCAGTGGCCAGTATGAGAGAATTGTACCCAAAACACCAAATTTAACAGTCCTGCTCCCCATTTACACCTGGGACCTTGACACATGACACCAGGGAGGGACAACGACACATTTGGGCACAATTTGGACATGTTCACTGTGGGGTGTACTCACTTATGTTGCCAGCTGTTTAGACATTAATGGCTGTGTGTTGAGTTATTTTCAGAAGACAGTAAATCTACACTGCTATACAAGCTGTACACTGACTACTCTAAGTTATATCCAAGTTTCATGTCTATAGTGTTGTCCCATGAAAAGATATAATGAAATATTTGCAGAAATGTGAGGGGTGTACTCACTTTTGTGATACACTGTATATATGACAAGTAAGAAATAATAGGTCCAGTAGTGTAGTCCAGGGTGTTGGTGGTATTAAGGGTGGTATTATAAAAGTGGTGTTCACTAATGTATGTATGTATGTATACATATGTAAATACATACGTACATACATAAATACATACATCATACATACACATACATACACTGATCAGCCATAACATTAAAATGTCAGCTCCACTTACCATATAGAAGCACTTTGTTCTTCTACAATTACTGACTGTCCATCTATTTCTCTACATATACAGTATATGACATGGTGGTGGTGTGTTAGTGTGTGTTGTGCTGGTATGAGTGGATCAGACACAGCAGTGCTGATGGAGTTTTTAAATACTATGTCCACTCACTGTCCACTCTATTAGACACTCCTACCTAGTTGATCCACCTTGTAGATGTAAAGTCAGAGACGATCGCTCATCTATTGCCTTCATCAGTGGTCACAAGATGCTGCCCATGGGGCGTTGTTGGCTAAATGTTTTTGGTTGGTGGACTATTCTCAGTCCAGCAGTGACAGTGAGGTGTTTAAAAAACTCCATCAGCGCTGCTGTGTCTTATCCACTAAAACCAGCACAACACACACTAATTCCATGTCAGTGTCACTGCAGTGCTTAGAATGATCCACCACCCAAATAATACCTGCTCTGTGGTGGTCCTGTGGGGGTCCTGATCATTCAAGAACAGCATGAAAGGGAAAAGGGGAAAGAACAAAGCATGCAGAGAAACAGATAGACTACAGTCAGTGATTGTAGAACTACAAAGTGCTTTTATATTGTAAGTGGAGCTGATAAAATGGACAGTGAGTGTAGAAACAAGGAGGTGGATTTAATGTTATGGCTGATCGGTGAATATACACACATAGTACATGACTTGCAATGTGGACCTGTTAATATGCATGTTTTCAAGCAACTGGTTAAAACACTACATATGACCATAAATATCTCCCAAATTCTAAGTGTTATGTGCACCCATTGATCATCAGATTACAGATTAAGAAGCAAATCCCATTTTAATTAGATTACAGGGACACTTCATTTAAGTTGTAAGTGTATACTGATTTAGTTTTCTGTTTCCATTAGAGTAGACTAATGTCTGTTTTTTGACATGCCACAATGCCTCACTGGCCATTTCACATTCAATTCAATTTTCCAATAAAGATCAGTTACATACACAATACCCGTTTACAAATATACAATTCAGAGTCGAACCATTTATTCTACTATTCTTTTTCCAGTAAAACTACGTGTGGACATTTTAATCCATTCTTTTGCAGAGGTTTATATATATCTTATATCTTATATAAGAATATTGCATGCATGTATGTGTGTATGTACTGTATCAACAGTACTGATGCTGCAAATGTAATACAGTACAATGTTTTTATTACAAATCATATAAGCAGCATAACAATGTGAGCGAACTGTTGAAAAATTGCTTAGCATGAACTAAGACAAACGTTTCACATGGGATGACTGGAAACAAAGTACTATTTACTGATGAATACCAGTTTGAGATTTATGGCAGTAACAGCAGGGCGTATGTAAGGAGAAGAGCAGGAGAAAGATTATACCATAGAGTACTTACAACAACAACCTGAAGATCAAAGAAGATCAGGGAGTTCTGACTGTTATGGACTTTCCTGCTCAGTCTCTAGGACTAGACTCCATTTATGGAGCACTTGAAGAGCACTTGAAGACTTAGTGACACTTAGATTTGGTGACATCACAAAGTGTGGTTTAAAATATTGTGAAATCATGTTGAGATAACATGGCTCATCAGGAGGGCAGAACAAATAGTGAAAATTATAATACTTATGTACATTTTTGAAGATTTACCTTTTTATTAAAGTTGTTATGCTGCTTATATGATTTGTATTGAAAAACATTGTATTAAATTGTTCACTAGTGGTCTGCTGATCAGCTCATTGTCTGTTGTTTTACCTCAGGCCAAAAGTTCAGCCAGGGGTCATAACCCCTCTTCCTTAGCACTCCTCCTTAGACAGACATTGAGGCATAGAAATCACATTTCCAGAAAGGTTGGGACACTTGAAAAAGAAGAATTTGCAATTTCCAATGTTTTTACAGATCAGCTTCATTGTATTTTGTAAATACACAGATCATCCATAACATTAAAACCACCTCCTTGTTTCTACACACCTTGTCCATTTTATCTGCTTCACTTAGTAGTAGTTCTACAATTACTGACTGTAGTCCATCTGTTTCTCTGCATGATTTGTTAGCCCCCTTTCATGCTGTTCTTCAATGGTCAGGACTCTCCCAGGACCACTACAGAGTAGGTATTATTTGGTGGATCATTCTCAGCACTGCAGTGACACTGACATGGTAGTTGTGTGTTAGTGTGTGTTGTGCTGGTATGAGTGGATCAGACACAGAAATGCTGATGGAGTTTTAAACACCTTACTGTCACTGCTGGACTGAGAATGGTTTACCAACCAAAAATATCCAGACAACAGCGCCCCGTGACCACTGATGAAGGTCTAGAAGATGACCAACTCAAACAGCAGCAATAGATGAGCGATCGTCTCTGACTTTACATCTACCTAGTGAACCAGCTAGGTAGGAGTGTCTAATAGAGTGGACAGTGAGTGGACACGGTATTTAAAAACTCCAGCAGCGCTGCTGTGTCTGATGTACTCATACCAGCACAACACACACTAACACACCACCACCATGTCAGTGTCACTGCAGTGCTGAGAATGATCCACCATCTAAATAGATGGACTACTGTCAGTAATTGTAGAACTTCAAAGTGCTTCTATATGGTAAGTGGAGCTGATAACATGGACAGTGAGTGTAGAAACAAGGAGGTGGTTTTAATGTTATGGCTGATCAGTGTATGATCAGTGTATGATTCTCCACTTCATGCTGCATCACATACAGTATTTCAATAGGAAACAGATCTGGACTGCAGACAGGCCAGTCGAGCACATACACTCTGTCTCCACCAAGCCACACTGTTGCAGCACATACAGAATGCGGCCTTCTTAGGAAAAGACGTCACCTTGATGGCAGCATGTGTCTCTATAAAATGCCAATTAACACCTCCATGTCAATAGTACCTTCACACATATGCAAGTCACTAATAACAATAAACCTTGTGACTCAACGTCCCCTAAACTCAAAATCTTTGAAACTCAATGCCCTTCATCGAGAAAGTTGTACTCTTAAACTCAGCGTTTCCCTTAAATTCGACATGTGTGCGACTGCTGCTTTGCTCAGCGTTCGACTTGAGCAGTGCGGTAAAACGTCATGCGGACATGAGACGAATCTACATTTGTGTAGAATAACTGTCAAATTCACTCTGAAAGCTCCACATGTATCTGTGTTCAGCTGGATTTTTCTCCTGTTTCACGTTTAAACTTGTGTTACAGCTCGGGGCTCTGAGAAATTGTAGAATCAGCTTTTTCGAGAGAGTCTAAAATGCTTATTATAAAAAAAAAAAAAAATAATGTAACTTAATGTATTAAAAAAATGACCGAAACACTAAACCTCTCTTAATTATTACTGTTTATTTGTTCTCTCCACTAATTAAGAAGCATAAGAAAACAATGAAGAAGTAAGGTAAAGTTCAGGTTTTATTGTGTTTTAGATTGATTTTAACTGTTTTCAACTGTATTTCAGTGTTTTTTAGATTATATTTGTTTTATTTTCAGTGTATAAGTGTCAAAAACAACCCCATTATTTTACATTAGCCTACAATATATGCAGTTCCACAGGACCATGTAACGCATTAACAGGTTTCCCATACATCCTTATGTAAAAAAAAAAACCTTAAAACTTAACGCCTTTTAAACTCAACGCCAGTCCCAGAACCAATTGACGTTGAGTTTCAAGGTACCACTGTATAATAAAATGAATATACAGTATATCAACAATGGATTTAAAAGCAATTATAGCAAAGGTATTTTCCCACAGGACAAACGACCAAATTCTTTGTTATTAGGAAACTAGAAGTGTGTTTATTCTACTGGTCAAAGGTCTAGTACTAAATGTTTAAGTTTTAGTCATATAATTGTCTTTATATAAATAATTTATTAATTATATAGCCACAGTTGTTAGCAACTGTTGTGGCTGAAACACACAAATTCAAAATGACAAGGGGTGTCCCAATACTTTTTAGCACTGTAATCACAAGATTTTACTGCTTTCTCTTTGCTTTGGTTTGTTCTTTTCTGATTGCAATTACAATCAGAAAAGTACACTGTTAATGCTTGGTAAAAAGTTATTATGATATTTTTGTAAGTGTTTATTTGTGTAAGTGTTTACTTGGCATTATGGGAGTCTCAGTAATAATGCTTTCCATAATTACTCTTCTAGCTTGGCTTGAAAACTCAAAAACTACATTCTTAGTAGTTTCCCTTCACCATCACGCTCAGGTCATTTTAGGTTTACACTGTACCGATTCCTTTTGGTTGTAGCTTCAGGGTTTTTGTTTTTGAGAGCATCAAATTGTACACCCGGTGGGCTGGTGCGCTGTTTTGGAAATTCTGCTATTTATTCAAGGACGTTCTTGGCCTCCATCAGTAAAAATACATCGTCGTTGGTTGCTGGTTTGTTGCATCACTCATCATGTTGCGTGTGTTCATTGTTCATTTCCATTAACAGGTTTATTCTGGTCAGATGCCACATACTCACCCGTTCACCCACTGACTTACTCGCACCCAGTGGCAACTTAGCGCAACTAGTTTATATTCTGCATGCTTTGGGGAGTTGGAGGTAACCAGAGTATTTTGGGTGGGGAGTGACCCTGGACACTGTGAGACTGTAAACAGGGGTGAAAGTGTGACGACTTTAATCCTGACAACTTTTTACTGTTTGTCTAGGTTTCCTCAGGGTTCTCCATTGACAGAACAGTGTAAAAGCATGGTTAATAGGGCAAGCCGTAGCCTAGTGGTTAAGGTACTGGACTAGTAATGAGAAGCTCACTGGTTCAACAGGTTGCTGCTGTTGGGCCCTTGAGCAACCCTCAAGGGCCCAGACTGTAGACTGTAACTAATGTAAGTTGCTTTGGATAAAGGCGTCTGCTAAATGCCGTAAATGTGATACCAAATTTTAAAATTTGCTCACATGTTTTGTCAGATTTGCTGGCGCTGCGTGTTGGCTTCTGGCTGCGTCTGGCTTCTGGACTCCCCGAATATATGTCCACCCCGAGTATAGACAAAGGCACAGAGCTTGGGGGTTCTTGGTTATAGAAACTTGTGGTGATCAGGGATGTTGGGTTGCTGTCATTCTGCCTCTCTTGTCCGATCACTCAGGTTTGATGACGGTAGGGAGGTGTGCGCTGATGTCCTGTGAAAGCCTTCATGACCTTGTCACCTGCTCGCTCTCCCTTTTAGTTATGCTGTAATAATTAGGGGTGCCGGAGTCTAAAGCTACTCTCTGCAAAACTGACATCTTACTTAATTCACATTTTACATTTTTAACTACATTTTCTGTTGTTTTACCCCAAGGTGTTTCTGATGGAAACCTGTTTACCCACCCGAGGTAGGAATGAAGGAATGTAGTCAAGACTGCCGTGCCAACAATGCTGCTCCTGCCAGATGTGACTGAAACCTGCCGTGTTTGCACCAAGAATGTCAAGAACTCACTACAGACTTTATCACAGATTGGACTGAATAATAACTCCAATTATTTTTGCTAGTTATAACATTTAGTTTATTTTAATTTGTGTATGTATGATTTGTGTAAATCCTATTTATTCAAATTATTCTCTGGGCCACCCAAGAAGGATGGGGGTCTCTGCTGAGTCTGGTTCCTCTCAAGGTTTCTTCCTGTAATTTTAAGGGAGTTTATACTTGCCACTGTCGCCCTCGGCTTGCTCAATAGGGGTTTTGGTCTGTTGGTCCTGGATTCTGTAAGGTTGCTTTGAGACAATGTCTATTGTAAAAAGCGCTATATAAATAAAGTTGACTTGACTTAAAATTTAAATAATGCTTATAATTGTTAATTACATTGTATGTAGCTATAGTACTCAAATGTCAATGGTAAGGTATACTTAAAAAAATTTAAACCTACCAACCTAACTAACCTAACTTGTCAAACATACCAAAAAAATGTATGTTTATTATTCTTAACAAACAGATATGTTGTATGTATTGTCAACACTAACATACACCTAAAACACGTCCAGCAATCCCAAATGTTGTTGTTGCTTTGATTTTACCACAGTGACTAATGTTTTGCTAACACTCCAGGGCTAAAACTCCCTCACCCTCTACTATAAGCTTCTGTTTTTTTTCTTGCCCAAACTTACCGCCGAACACCCCCCACCCCCCAAATACACACACTCCCGGTGAATGTAAATGAGGTGGAACAGCTGAATTTGTAACATCGGCGACAGTAATGCTAATGGCGGGTAATAATGGCTGCAGTGGACGCGTCAGCATTAGCGAGGGGCAATGGCTGAAATATGGCTCGCGACGAGGATCTAAATCTACTTAGCATCGATTTTGTAGTTTTGATGAAAATGCACCACAGACCTGCAGGGCTCCCTAAAATCAATTGAGCTCCTCAGAGATAGAGGCTCAGCAGCAATCTGATGGACAGGCTGAGCGGTGACTGTCCAGATGACCTAATTATGGCTTGAAGCACTCCTTGATGCCAGCGGTGGTTTAGTTTTGGGACCATACTCAGTCTGCATTAGATATCACGTGTTTACCTGGTTAAAGTGTTATTGAGAAATGAGGTGGACAATTTGGTTACTGTTTGGATTTGGAAGAGGTAGTAAAGATAATCTAACTCTAACTGAAAGATTGTCTAAAAGATGGCAGTGATTTGTTTCTCTTAAAGCAACAGCTCCATAGATCCAATGTATTTATTTATGGGGGTGGGGGGTAAAGTCTGTTCCATTATTTACAAAAAATAAGTTCATAAATTCCAAATGCCCTGTTGTTGCTTACAAATATACAATGATCATGCATAACATTATGACCACCTTCCTAATATTGTGTTGGTCCCCCTTTTGCTGGCAAAACAGCCCTGACCCGTCGAGGCATGGACTCCACTAGACCCCTGAAGGTGTGCTGTGGTATCTGCCACCAAGATGTCAGCAGCAGATCCTTTAACTCATGTACTGTGAGTTGCGAGGTGGGGCCTCCATGGATCGAACTTGTTTGTCCAGCACATCCTACAGATGCTCGATTGTATTGAGATCTAAGAAATTTGGAGGCCAAGTCAACACCTCAAACTCCTTGTTGTGCTCCTTAAACCATTCCTGAACCATTTTTGCTATGTGGCAGGGCGCATCATCCTGCTGAAAGAGGCCACAGCCATCAGGGAATACCGTTTCCATGAAAGGTTGTACATGGTCTGCAACAATGCTTAGGTAGGTGGTACGTGTCAAAGTAACATCCACATGGATGGCAGGACACAATGTTTCCCAGCAGAACATTGCCCAAAGCATCACACTGCGTCTGCCGGCTTGCCTTGTTCCCACAGTGCATCCTGGTGCCATGTGTTCCCCAGGTACGCGACGCACACGCACCCGGCCATCCACGTGATGTAAAAGAAAACGTGATTCATCAGACCAGGCCTTTCTTCCATTGCTCCGTGGTCCAGTTCCGATGCTCAAGTGCCCATTGTTGGCGCTTTCGGAGGTGAACAGGGGTCAGCATGGGCACCCTGACTGGTCTGCGACTATGCAGCCCCATACACAACAAACTGTGATGCACTGTGTATCCTGACACCTTTCTATCAGAACCAGCATTAACTTCTTTAGAAGTCTAAGCTACAGTAGCTCGTCTGTTGGATCGGACCACACGGGCCAGCCTTCGTTCCCCACGTGCATCAATGAGCCTTGGCCGCCCATGACCCTGTCGCCGGTTTACCACTGTTCCTTCCTTGGACCACTTTTGATAGATACTGACCACTGCAGACCGTGAACACCCCACAAGAGCTGCAGTTTTGGAGATGCTCTGACCCAGTCGTCTAGCCATCACAATTTGGCGTCGGAGGAGGCGTGGGCAGCAATATACCCACCTCAACTGCAAAAAATCGGGGATCCCCAGCAGCGGAAGACAAATTGACTACACTAAATTGGGAGAAAATGCATAAAATATATATATAAAAAAATTGACATTGAGTTTTTATGAAATAATATGTAGATTATGTTTCTTATTATTTATAATACAGTTTGTATTATTTAATTTAGCTATATTAATTTATTTATTTAATTACTTGTTTGTGTTCAATAGTGTAAATATATTATTATAAATAATCTGTAGTATATTAACCTTTTTTTTTACAACTAAAGGCAAAACAAAGTGTATCTAAAGAATTCATTGTGTTTTCCTTGGGTGCCTTGTGAGGATCGTATGCCCATGACCTTGCCATGACCGCAGTGTGTGTGACCTCTGTATGACCTTTTTAAGAAGGAGTATGGCATCAGAGATGAGTTTCCAGTGAATAGAGCCAGTTAGACGAGACCCACAGCACACAACACCACCCAGACACTATTGTCTTCATACCTCCTGCTCAGCCACTCCATTACTCCATGTACACACACACACACACACAACTAATACACTGTAATGCACCAACCTAGTGTTACCCGAATGTTCATTTGGGAAGTATTCAGACTCCATATTTTTTGCACACAGTGTTGTAAATTAATTTTGAATAGACATAATTACCACTGTTACCCATCAATCCACAATTACCCATAATGATCAAAAGAAATTAATTAAAGGTCAAAAATATGTATTCAGACCCTTAATTATACTTGTATTTTGTATTTCGTTTTGTATAGTTGTGTTTAGAACTCAATTGGAGTCCATTTGTTGCAGTTTGCATTTATTGGACATAGATTAAAAAGGCACACATCCGGGTCCATAAGAGGACAAAAAAAAGGCATAGATCAGAGGATGTAAAACAATATCTAAGGCTTTGGGTTTTCCCAGGATGTGGCTTCAATAATTTGAAAATAGAAAAAGCTTGGCAGAATATTGAACCTTTCTAGAGTAATCATATGGTCAAATTTGGAATCTGAGCAAGAATGACCTTAGTCAGGGTGGTAATAAAGAAGCCAATGGTCACTTTAAGAGAGCTCCAAATGTTTTGTTTAGAGATGAGAGAACCTGTTGGACAGAACCATCTCTACAGCACTGCAAAAATAAAATAATACAATTTAATAAATTGCATATTCTTTAACATTCATTAATTCATTCATTTTCTTATCCACTTATCCAATTAGGGTCGCTTTTGGGGGGGTTGGGTTGCTGGAGCCTATCCCAGCTTTTCAATGGGCTCAAGGCACACAGTAACACCCTGGACGGGACGCCAGTCCATCGCAGGGCAGACACACATAAACACACACACACATGCACGCACACACACCCATTCACTTATAGGGCAATTTAGTGTCTCTAATTAACCGGACTGGGGGAGGAAACCGGTGCTCTCGGAGGAAACCCACGCAGACACAGGGAGAACATGCAAACTCTGCACAGAAAGGACCCAGACCGCCCCGCCTGGGGACCGAACCCAGGACCTTCTTGCTGTGAGGCGACAGTGCTACACACCAAGCCACCATGCCGCCCACAGTGTAATATATACAGTACATATCAATTTATTTATTTATTTTTTTTATTATGATCAATTTTGTATTATTTATTCAGAATTTATTCAAATTCTGAATACACTGGTTTAATTTTTAGCTTGAGACTATTGATAACACCACCATCATGCAGCTATTCCTTGTATAATTGGCATCTATAATAGCAAAAAAATAACATTAACCATAAAAATGGAATAAGAGTTGTTTACCTCGGCTACATTGTGTTGCTTAGAGCCTTTTACACTTTTGCATACAGTTGGAAGCCTTTAACTTAAAAATTTTTCCCACTCACTTAAAACCATTTCCAAAAACTAACCAAAAAATCCAGCCAACAGCGCCCCGTGGGCAGCGTCATGTGACCACTAATGAAGGTCTAGAAGATGACCAACTCAAACAGCAGCAATAGATGAGCGATCGTCTCTGACTTTACATCTACAAGGTGAACCAACTAGATAGGAGTGTCTAATAGAGTGGACAGTATTGGTATTTAAAAACTCCAGCAGCGCTGCTGTGCCAGCACAGTGGTATGTACACAGTCTGTAGTGGTCCTGTGGGGAATTGAAGAATAGGGTGAAAGCAGGCTTAAATAAGTATGTAATGAAACAGATGGACTACAGTCAGTAATTGTAGAACTACAAAGTGCTCCTATATGGTAAGTGGAGCTGATAAAATGAACAGTGAGTGTAGAAACAAGGAGGTGGTTTTAATGTTATGGCTGATCTGTGTATCTCTAATGCAACCTCAAAATGGCATTTTTTGTTTATTGCGGTACACAATCAGTAAATAGAACACCAGATTAAAAGAGTTTCTAAAATTGTGTAGTATAAATATAACCCTGTCTGCAATATTTGCTTTATTTTGCTTTGACCTAAAAAAAATTAGGACCTATTGTCTCAGTTTTTCTCCCAGTCCCCAGCAGGATCGCTGATTGACTCGAGTCTCAATTAAGGACGATGCATTTTGTCCCTTGAGTGCTCTTATGTAAATCACTGCTTCAGATGCTGACAGCGGTGCCCATGCCTGCACAGATCACACGACATGTACAGTTTAATTAGGCATCGGTTTGCATGCGTAAAGTCTCTGACAGCTGTGTGTGGGTGGACGGAGGTTGACTGGGTTAGCAAGTATTCCATAAATGCATGACTAATGTTGTGTTTGTCATGGTATGTATTTATTTAAAACAGCTTTAGAAATGTAGGCTGTGGCGTGTGTGTGTGTGTGTGTGTGTGGGGGGGGGGGGGGGGGTTACACCTTATTTTTCACAGTATACAAACCTAACTGCACGCTCATAAAAATAAAGGTCAGGACTTAAATAGTAATGGATGGTTTGATGGTTTGTGCCCAGCTAGCCCTGATGCTTAAATGGCATAAAATTCACTACTTCCATACCCGCGAAATGACCCTATAGAAAGGTCAATATTTTTACAAGCACTAAACTGAACCCTTTATGTACATCATCATTTATCAGGCATAACATTATGACCACCTTCCTAATATTGTGTTGGTCCCTCTTTTGCTGCCAAAACAGCCTACCAGCATTAACTTCTTCAGCAATTTGAGCTACAGTAGCTCGTCTGTTGGATCGGACCACACGGGCCAGCCTTGGCTCCCCACGTGCATCGCCGGTTTACCACTGTTCCGTCCTTGGACCACTTTTGATAGAAACTGACCACTGCAGACCGGGAACACCCCACAAGAGCTGCAGTTTTGGAGATGCTCTGACCCAGTCGACTAGCCATCACAATCTGGCCCTTGTCAAACTCGCTCAAATCCTTAAGCTTGCCCATTTTTCCTGTTTCTAACACATCAACTTTGAGGATAAAATGTTCACTTGTTGTCTAATATATCCCACCCACTAACAGGTGCCGTGATGAGGAGATAATCAGTGTTATTCACTTCACCTGTCAGTGGTCATAATGTTATGTCTGGTCGGTGTATAGGCAAATTCTAAACAAATTCACACAGTGCCGTGGCTGATTATCCGTTATTGCTTATTTGTAATACGAATTTAATTCATTAACATGATAATGTACCAAGTATAATATACCAATGTACATTGATGAGGCATAACATTATGACCACCTCCTTGTTTCTACACTGACTGTCCATTTTATCAGCTCCACTTATCATATAGAAGCACTTTGTAGTTATACAATTACTGACTGTAGTTCATTTATTTCTTAACATACTTTTTTAGCTTGCTTTCACCCTGTTCTTCAATGGTCAGGACCCCCACACGACCACCACAGAGTAGATATTATTTAGATGGTGGATCATTCTCAGCACTGCAGTGACACTGACATGGTGGTGGTGTGTTAGTGTGTGTTGTGCTGGTATGAGTGTATCAGACACAGCAGCGCTGCTGGAGTTTTTAAATACAGTGTCCACTCACTGTCCACTCTATTAGACACTCCTACCTAGTTGGTCCACCTTGTAGATGTAACGTCAGAGACGGTCGCTCATCTGTTGCTGCTGTTTGAGTTGGTCATCTTCTAGACCTTCATCAGTGGACACAGGACGCTGCCCATGGTGCGCTGTTGGCTTAATATTTTTGGTTGATGGACTATTCTCAGTCCAGCAGGGACAGTGAGGTGTTTAAAAACTCCAGCAGCGCTGCTGTGTCTTATCCACTCATACGAGCACAACACACACTAACACACCACCATGTCAGTGTCACTGCAGTGCTGAGAATGATCCACCACCCAAATAATACCTGCTCTGTGGTTGTCCTGTGGGGGACTTGACCATTGAAGAATAGCATGAAAGGGGGCTAACAAAGCATGCAGAGAAACAGATGGACTACAGTCAGTAATTGCAGAACTAAAAAGTGTTTCTATATGATAAGTAGAGCTGATAAAATGAACAGTGAGTGTAGAAACAAGGAGGTGCACATAATGTTATGTCTGATCGGTGCATACCAAGGTAATTTTATTATTACTCTTGTTATAACCCTATTAAAATAGACATAACAATCAAAAGATATAGTCAATCATAATCACATATTTTGAAGACTGAGCCATGATGTACAATGATGAACTTTCTAATTCACCAAATGAAAATCAAAGTTTCTGATTGTGAAGTACAATTTTAAACCAGCAGGCATAGTGATTAAATTAATAATGAAATTAAGCAATTAATATTAAAATTTATTAAAATTAATATTTTTCCTCACATTTACTTTGACTTTTATTTGATTGCAGACAGTTTGAACCCAAGATATTTCAAAAGAAGCCTTATGTTAACCATGTCCAGAAGTGGCGTCGACTTCTCTGGACTCAGAGGCATCTAGGATGGACCATCACACAGTGGAAACATGTATTGTGGTCAGATGAATCAGGATTCCAGGTCTTTTATGGAAAAAATGGACATTGTGTGCTCCGGACCAAAGACGAAAAGGACCATCCAGACTGTTATCAGCAACAAGTCCAAAAGCCAGGGTCTGTCATGGTATGGGGCTGTGTCAGTGCCCTTGGCAAAGGTCATTTACACTTCTGTGATGTGAAAAGTACATTGAGATCTTAGAGAAACTTCAGGGACGTCCGTGCATTTTTCAACAAGACAATGCAAAACCACCTGCTGGACACATTACAAATGCATGGCTGCGGAAGAAGAGGGTACGGGTACTGGACTGGTCTGCCTGCAGTCCTGACCTGTTTTTATTTGAATATGTGATCTCATTTGAGAAGACCGGAATACCACAGAAATCCCAAAAGGCAAAGCATAAACAGTCCACGCAAACAGCACCCTGGGTAAAACAGAAAACCTGGAATAGTGGGATAACATCACTATAAATGGTCCAGCATTATAAAATGCCTTTTTATTTGTTAAGCAGCAATAAAAGGTTATCTATAAGTACCTGTATTATACCTTGGTGGGTGAATGTTCATTTTAAGCACTGCCTAAAGTCGATCTGCTTCTGGTAATTGTTTATCAGATCCCTAAAGAGCCTTTTAAAGTCTAATAATGGTCTTTAATAGTAATAAATTTAATGTCTTCATTTATGGGTAATCTGGAAGCACTTCTGATCTGTGGTCAAACAGAGCTGAAAACATTTTAAAATTGTATGTGGTGTAAATCACACAGAGGATCGATTAATATTTAAAAAATCATACATCATAAAATCAAGTATAGTGGTACCTTGAAATGCAACGTCCCCTAAACTCAAGACGCTTTGTTAAGGAATTTGTACCCATAAACTCAACGTGTTCAGTTTGTTTTTTTAAAATGTATTTATTTAATTTCAAATTAACAAAGAACAGCTGCTTTGTTCAGCGCTCGGCTTGAGCAGTGCGGTAAAACGTCATCAAAGTGTGAATATGAGACGTAACTGAATTTATGTGGAATAACCGTCAGATTCACTCTGAAAGCTCCACATGTTTCTGTGTTTAGCTGGATTTTCCTCACTGTTTCACTTTTAAACTTGTGTTACAGCTCGGGGTTCTAAGAAATGGTAAGAATCAGCTTTTAATTTCAGTGTTTATATTATATTTGTGTTTTTTTCAGTGTATTAGTGTCAAAAACATCCCCATTATTTTACATAAGCTTAAAATATATGCAAATCCATGGGACTATGGAACGCATTAACAGGTTTTCCATACATCCTTATGGGAAAAAATACTTCCTCAACGCTTTTTAAACTCAACGCCAGTCCCAGAACCAATTGACGTTGAGTATCAAGGTACCAATGTATATATATGCACACTTTACCCATTGTGCTTGGTTAGTCACAGTTACAATTTCAGATTTTTTTTATGATTTTGCTCTGTTGCATGCACGTTGCTCAATTGTCCATTTCTTGCAGTTTGAATTTATTGCACATAGATTGAAAAGACACACACCTGGGTCCATAAGAAGACAAAAAGGGCATAGATCCATAGATCCAGCCACCAGAGGTTTGTACGGCATGGGAAAGTCAAGTCTTATGACCAGAAATACAGTACACTATCAACGTGGTCAATAATGGGGGTGGGTCAGTGGGGATGGGGATGCTATGGGGATGCTTTTCTGATGCAGGAACTGGCAACACTGACCAGAGATTGGCATCATGGATCCACAGAAATACCAAGAGATTTTGAGGAGTAATGTTGTACACTGATCAGCCATAACATTAAAACCACCTCCTTGTTTCTACACTCACTGTCCAATTTATCAGCTCCACTTACCATATAAAAGCACTTTGAAGTTCTACAATTACTGACTGTAGTCCATCTATTTCTCTACATATTTTTTAACCTGCTTTCACCCTGTTCTTCAATGGTCAGGACCCCCACAGGACCACCACAGAGCAGGTATTATTTAGGTGGTGGATCATTCTCAGCACTGCAGTGACACTGACATGGTGGTGGTGTGTTAGTGTGTGTTGTGCTGGTATGAGTGGATCAGACACAGCAGTGCTGCTGGAATTTTTAAACACTGTGTCCACTCACTGCCCACTCTATTAGACACTCCTACCTGATTGGTCCACCTTGTAGATGTAAAGTCAGAGACGATCGCTCATCTATTGATGCTGTTTGAGTTGGTCATCTTCTACACCTTCATCAGTGGTCACAGGACGCTGCCCACAGGGTGCTGTTGGCCGGATAGTTTTGGTTGGTGGACTATTCTCAGTCCAGCAGGGACAGTGAGGTGTTTAAAAACTCCAGCAGCGCTGCTGTGTCTGATCCACTCATACCAGCACAACACACACTAACACACAACTACCATGTCAGTGTCACTGCAGTGCTGAGAATGATCCACCACCTAAATAATACCTACTCTGTAGTGGTCCCGGGAGAGTCCTGACCATTGAAGAACAGCATGAAAGGGGGCTAACAAAGCATGCAGAGAAACAGATGGACTACAGTCAGTAACTGTAGAACTACAAAGTGCTTCTATATGGTAAGTGGAGCTGATAAAATGAACAGTGAGTGTAGAAACAAGGAGGTGGCTGATCGGTGGATCCCCTTCTGCCTGCCAATTAAATAACCCAGTAACACCCTATTAAATAATAATGGCCATGCTGTTATTTAGTGTCCCAATTTAAAAATTGCACAACCCCTTTAAACCCGAAGCCAAGTATGCATCTATTTACATAGAAATGATAGAGTTCTGGGTCCTAAACCTGCTCTCACAGCTGAGTGCCAGTGGTGACCAGACATATGCCCGTTTAAAATGCTGTAAAGCAGCGCCTCCTTTTTAATGGGCCTTGCCAGGCCTGTAGGACAGACACAGAGAGAAAGAGCGAGATGATCTATCTTCGCTCCGCAATTTTATAGGGACCAATAAAGGTGTCTGTCATAAATTGTTTGGAGATCCCCTACTCTTGAAAAGCTCCACAATAATGAAGCAGCAGTGGACAAGCCGAATAAATCTCGCCCACACACAGAGCCTGGCATTGATGTAAGCATGCACAAGTACACATACACACACACATATACACCAACACTACTTTAAGCAGGTTCAGTGATGTGGTAGCTAGGAAGTATAAACATAAATGTTAAGAATTTGTCCTACCTACAAAAAAATGAATAAAACACTTTAAATATGGTACAGTAACTCCTCAATGGGTAAAAATGTCCACATTTTGAACACATTTACACCAGTGTTTGCTGGGTTTTATTAGCCTAACAGCAATACAGATAAATACACATTCAGTTATTGGGTCTGGACACAAAAGGCAATTCGGTGCCTTTTGTGTCCAGAGTACTGATCATTGGGTTTTTCACATGTCCCTCAAGTTGCTGTCCACCCTGTTATTTCTTACTACTGTCTCTTAAAATGAAGAGCTGTTTTGCATACTGACATCATCTCCTGGAGCTCACATGATCTTTTTAGAGGGAAAAGAACTCTGGAAGATGAGTGGCTTATTAAACTCCTCATTTTAATGTTGTTTTTTCCACATTTAATCCTAAAAGTCTTATATGGTCAACCATAACATGTCTATCCTGTTATGGGATATATGAGAAAAAGCAACATGATTTGATCATTTAAAAAAATAATCACACTAAAATGCAGATAATTCTATGCGAATTTTATGTCAGAATGTGCACCCTGTTATGGTCCATCCTGTTACAACCTAATACGTAACAGGGTGGACGTCACAGTCTATATGAGGTGCATGTGTGATTTATATAGCTTTATTATTCAGTTTGGTTATAATAATAACAGAAATAATGATATGTGTGCATCCTTTAAAGAATGGCCTTAAGTGCAGCTGAAAGACAGAAACACAACAGTTATGCATTTGTCCGTAACAGGGTGGACATTCTGGGTCAGAGACTGCCTAAAATGTTTGAATGAAACCTACAGTTTGTGTGCTTGAGCTTGACCAATATTATTTTGGAAAAGTATAACATGTCCTTTTTATAATGAAACATGAAAAAAAAAAATTTAAGGTCCAAAAGGTACCCAATCCCAGGAATGACCCAATTATCATATTGTCCTTAATATTACACAAAATATGGTGATATTTTAAATACAAAATGAAGTAGAATTTAATGGAACGATGTGAACTAGGCATACAAACCCAAACATGACAGACTTCCAAGCTAATTTTCTTACGATTGCATTGTAGTAATGACAAATGTATCTGTTTAAAAAGGGGGTAATGAAACTAAGTGGAATGAAACTGGGGTTGCTATCAGGCTATTGAAACACAAAACTGAATTGGCTAGTTATGAATTAGAAACTGGTAGCTGTGTAGATAAAAAAATCATATGTCCTGTCCTTTTTTGTATTATAGCTTTTATAACTTTATCATAACTAGACGAATAGAACAAGACAAAAGAAAAAAAGACCAGACCATTTGGTTAAGCGAGAGAAACAGTGTAACATAAGACGACCAGTGAGACAAGAGAGGCGGACACACACGCACAGATGGTTAAAAAAAAAGTGTTTAATAATAACAAAAGACAAGACAAGGTTGTAAACAAGACAGGAGAGGACAAGACATACAAACACGCGACCTATGCTAATGCTAACTGCTAAGCTAAATGCTAAATGTAAACACACAAGAACAAAGCTAAAACTAAACTAAATGCTAAACATGAAACAGGAACCTAAACCCTAAGCTAAGCTAACAACATGGTACAAGACAGAATCACTAAACAAACATGAACAAAGCTAAACAATAGTGATGTCGACCTCGAAACTTGTATTCGAAACTGAATCGATTCATTTGAAGCTCAGTGTTTCGAAACGTTGCTTCAAAGTTCGAAATGTTTCAAATGATTTCCCGCGTTTGAATATACACACATAAGGAAGTGCAAAAGGAATGTTACTGTTAGACCACTGATTGGACGCTAGATGTCACTGTGGTGCGATGATTTGAACGTTTCACAAGCTCGAATCTTTTTCCGAATCATTTGTTTCATTTGCTTCGATCTCTCAAGAGCCCCGCGTTATGCCATCACTACTAAACAATAACTAGACTAAGACGAACAGACAAACAAAGCAAACAGGGCGAACTAAACAAACAAAGCAAAACAAGACTAAGGCTAAGACAAACCAAAAGAACACGAGCATAAGAAGCAAACAAGTCGAATTCGAATCAAAATAGTCTCCCCTCCACATGAACAACGATTGGCCTGTTGTTCAGATATGGGCGGGACTAAGCCGGTTGGGGTCTCTCTCCCATGACTGGTGCAATTACGACCTCTGCTGGCTGATTGATTGCGCCTGCACAGAGATGAGAAAAGAGTGCTCTCAGGGTGTGTCTCTCCATACACAACGCTGAGCTGCACTGCACTCGTCAAAGTGCAGGTGATAAGATGCATACGGCATGCTGCCCACGTGTCGGAGGGGGCGTGGGTTAGCTTCGTTCTCCTTAATCAGAGCAGAGATCGGCATTGATGGAGAGGAAGCATGATGCAATTGGGCAATCGGACGCGCTAAAACGGGAGAAAAGGGAAGAAAATGCATAAACAAAATATATATATATAAAAAAAAAATAGTCTCCCTTGAGTCCTCCCCATGCAGCTGCCTCCTTATATTCCTGAGGGTGATTAGCAGGGGACCAATCAAAAAGGGGCGTTGTCTCTAGCCTGTGAGTGCTCCCTGAGAGAGGGTGTGGCACATAGGCACTCTCCAGGAGCCTAGAAAGGCTGGAAATGTGACACTGTATAGGGCACGGTTTTGGTCAGATTCCATAAACTACATCAGTTTTTATGTGTACATTTTAAATACACAAGACCCCAGATGTTTACAAATAGCTACAAACATTTCACTTTTTAATAACCCCTACATCATTATCAGGGTTGCACTGGGTTTGGCCACACTGGGCACAAGGCAGCAATACACCCCCTTTAAAAAAGTCAAGTCAGTTCCTCCTTCTTTCTACACTTACTGTCCACTTAATGTTGTGCTGGTATGAGTGGATAAGACACAGCAATGCTGATGGAGTTTTTAAACACCTCACTGTCACTGCTGGACTGAGAATAGTCCACGATCCAAAAATATCCAGCCAACAATGCCCCGTGGGCAGCGTCCTGTGACCACCGATGAAGGTCTAGAAGATGACCGAGCAATAGATGAGCAATCGTCTCTGACTTTACATCTACAAGGTGGACCAACTAGGTAGGAGTGTCTAATAGAGTGGACAGTGAGTGGACACGGTATTTAAAAACTCCAGCAGCGCTGCTGTGTCTGATCCACTCATACCAGCACAACGTATGTAAAAAAACGTATGTAAAAAATAGATGGACTACAGTCAGTAATTGTAGGACTACAAAGTGCTTCTATATGGTAAGTGGAGCTGATTTCCAGGTAAATCACACCAATGTAGGGACTGCTAGAGCTGCTACAGCCTAAGGTCTTGCATCATCTCAGTCCACAAATTGTATGCTGGTTTCCTTTGTCATGTGTTTTCATCATGGAATTTACACCTTACAAAGCTGGTGCTTTACAGCTCAAGGGTCACTAAGTATGGCTACTTTAAATTTTTGGTTACTCTAAAGCTCTAATTGACATTATATTGTGTATAAGTGTTCAGACATTATGTTGTACTCTGTATAGTGTACAACTCAGACAGTGCAAATACATTTGGGATTTAGCCTAGTTCTGGACTCAATGCTATAAAAACTGCTAGAACTTTGGGTATGTTGTGTCAAAAACAACCAAGAACATTTTATTTATGGTCTTATTTGAGTGAAATTTGCACATTTCTCCCTCTACAGTGCATAATATCATTAAATGATTCAAGGAATCGGGAGGAATTTCAGTGCGTAAAAGCCAAGGGCGCAAGCTTAAACTGAACGCCTGTAATCTCTCAGGCGGCACTGCATCAGGAACCGCCACTCAACAGTAGCTGATGTAACCACATGGGTGAGGGATTACTTTGACAAGCACTACAATACAGAGTTGCATGCACAAATGCTACTTAAAACCTTACTGTGCAAAAAAGAAGCCTTATGTTAACCATGTCCAGAAGCGGCGTCCACTTCTCTGGGCTCGGAGGCATCTAGGATGGACCATCACACAGTGGAAACGTGTAAAATCGAAGCTGTGTGCTCCGGACCATAGATGAAAAGGACCATCCAGACTGTTATCAGCAACAAGTCCAAAAGCCAGGATCTGTCATGGTAGGGGGCTGTGTCAGTGCCCTTGGAAAAAGTCGTTAACACTTCTGTGATGGCAGCATTAATGCAGAAAAGTACATTGAGATCTTAGAGCAACATGTGCTGCCTTCAAGACGTCGTCTTTTCCAGGGACGTCCATGCATGGCTGCGGAAGAAGAGGGTACAGGTACTGGACTGGCCTGTCTGCAGTCCTGACCTGTCCCCAAAAGAGAATGTGAGGAGATATGAGAATGTGTCTCATATCAAAGATTTAATCTCTGTATCCATTAACAATGTGAACAATTCTGTTGGAATACTCTAATCCACACAAGGCTGAACACACTCGTGCATCTACAGCAGATTTTCTCATCAAATTAAATTCGCCACCAGTCTTCCGAAATCACACACTCACACTCATATATTTAGCAGCTGTCCTACACACTGTAAAGGAATACCATCATTGTGAGAGAGCTATCCCGTGACACTGGAATCAATGCCCAGGCTTGACTCGCAAACAACACAAATCAAGCCAAATTAAGTTTAAAAGGCTGTTGAGCTGCTAATGGATGAGCAATGTGACGTTGGGGTGCTGGCTCAGACACTGCGATAAATAATGGTGTCACTCATTGGACGTCACTCGTGCCTGACAGATGCAGTGGTGTAAGTGCTGTGAGATTGGGCGAAATGCCATGGCACTAATGTTTGCTTAAGTATTGTAATCTGACTGGCCGGAGTTCCGATTGGAATTTATGAACTTAGTGTCATAAAATCATCAGAGTTTTATACTCTATGAGAAAATAGTAAGCACTTTATTCTAATTAGGATGATGATTGGCCTAATGTCTATCTAGGAATACACCTGGACGGGGCATCACTTGATCACATGGCGTCAAACATGCAGTTTATCTCCATAAACCAGTAACCAGAGACATACATTAAATTTGAGCACCTGGCGCTTTATTGCTGACATGTAATAATTATATACAATGTATATAATAATATTTACCGATCAGGCATAACATATGACTAATATTGTGTTGGTCCCCCTTTTGCTGCCAAAACAGCCCTGACCTATCGAGGCATGGACTCCACTAGACCCCTGAAGATGTGCTGTTCAGCAGATCCTTTAACTCCTGTAAGTTGTGAGGTGGGGCCTGCATGGATCAAACTTGTTTGTCCAGCACATCCCACAGATTCTCGATTGGATTGAGATCTGGGAAATCTGGAGGCCAAGTCAACACCTCAAACTCGTTGTCGTGCTACTTAAACCATTTGTGAACCATTTTTGCTTTGTGGCAGGACGCTTTATCCTGCTGAAAGAGGCCATACCCATCAGGGAATACCGTTTTCATGAACGGGTGTACACGGTATGCAACAATGCTTAGGTAGGTGGTACATGTCAAAGTAACATCCACATGGATGGCAGAACCCAAGGTTTCCCAGCAGAACATTGCCCAAAGCATCACACTGCGTCTGCCTTCTTCCCATAGTGCATCCTGGTGCCACGTGTTCCCCAGGTAACCGACGCACACGCACCCGGCCATCCACGCGATGTAAAAGAAAATCAGGCCACCTTCTTCCATTGCTCCGTGGTCCAGTTCTGATGCTCATGTGCCCGTTGTTGGCGCTTTTGGTGGTGAACAGGTGTCAGCATGGGCACCCTGACTGGTCTGCGACTATGCAGCCCCTACACAAATCAAACTGCAATGCTTATAACACATCAACATTAAGGATAAAGTTTTCACTTGCTGCCTAATATATTCCACCCACTAACAAGTGCCGTGATGAAGAGATAATCAGTGTTATTCACTTCACCTGTCAGTGGTCATAATGTTATGCCTGGTCGTTGTACATTTTATTAGGTTTTTTTAGTAACATGCTTCCATCTTTTTAGTAACATGCTTCCATTATGAAGTACAATAAACGGCAAAGCAGCTTAACTGGTATATCAAGTAACACGTTGTTAGAAAAATGTGACATAACACAGTGGATAAAATAAGTTTTAAATAGTCATGTACATCAATGAGCCAAAACATTAGGACCACCCTGCAAAATGTGCATGGTAAAGTCAGGAATATATTAAATAATGGGATGATGATGTTTACTAATAGTACACACATTAAATGCAGCACATTCAGGTATATGGTCAGTGTAAGATCCAGAGCAACTGTGGTAAGTGCCCATTGATTTTGGTCTGAGGACACTAAGACATCGACCATTAGAAAAGCTACTGTGATTGTAGATAATTCGAATATGTAACAACACAGTGCATCAAACCCTTCTGTTTATGATGCTGTGTGGACACAAGCCAGTAAAAAAGACACGCTAAATCCTGTCCAGACTTTAAAGCACCTAAAATAGGAACACAGGCATAAGAACTAGTCATCAAAGCAATGGAAGAAGGTCAACTTAGCTATCATGGGTTTGTATTGTTTAGTGAATTGTCTAGTAAAATAGAATTGAACATGTCCTGTTGCTGTTTCTTTCCAACCAACCTGCTTTAAATGTACAATAATGGTTATTAAAATACATTTTTATGATGCACACACAATAATGTTTAGTTTTATTAATAATGTTAACAGTAAAACATTACAATAAGACCAAAGTTCAACCTACTTGACTGAACCATTTAGGTGATTTGAAAATGATAACAAAATTCACTGTGCAGGCTCAGCGGTAGAGCAATTTCTCATTTCACGGACAGGTCTTCCGGACCCAAATTAAACCCTTTTCCTGGAATGAATCACACTGTCACTGGACATTCTCTGTAAAATTCTTTCTAGCTTAAAACTAGGTGTAATCTGGGTCCGGAAAACTAGCCCATACCTCCACAAAGAGACAGAGGAAAAGGAAGCCATCGCTCTTTCTCGGCCTCTCACTCTTATCTGAGAGTGTTCTCCATTGCTTGTGTCTTCTGAGAGCTTTGTGAGTGCTAGGTTGATAAACTGTTCTAAATGAGTGAACGTAGACATCAATATGGTACTAGAACAAATCCCACATAGTAACAAAGATACACAGAAGTCGGGCTACTGATCCGTCTTATAGACAGAAGAATCGTTGTTCTAGGGGTTATTTTTTTACAGCCCAAATCGTTTTTAATCATTAAAACTGTCGTGTGTAGCGCTGTTGCCTCACAGTAAGAAGGACCTGGGTTTAATTTCCCAGCCGGATAGCCAGGGTCCTGTCTGTGTGGAGTTTGCATGTTCTCTCTGTGTCCAAGTGCTCTGGTTTCCTCCCACAAGTTTAAAGACGTGCAGACAAGTATACTGGCCAGTTGTAAAACAGCAGTGTAAAACAGACAATGAATAAATGAATCAATCAATTAATCAGTGAATCAATGAATTAATTAAAAAATGTTCTTGTGGTCAATTTGTTCTGCCTCAGGCTTATTTAGCTTGTGTGCCATACTAGAACCCTCTTTATGGATTACCATACAACTGTAACCACACAGTACATGTATACTGGTCAGAAGTAAAACAGCAGTGTTAAAACAGACAGTGAATAAATTAATCAATTAATGAATCAGTGAATCAACGAATCAGTGAATCAATGAGCTAATTTAAAAAATGTTCTTGTGGTCAATTTGTTGCTGCCTCAGGCTTATTTAGCTTTTGTGCCATACTAGAACCCTCTTTATGGATTACCATACAACTGTAACCACACAGTACAAGTATACTGGTCGGTGTTAAAACAGACAATGAATAAATGAATCAGTGAATCAATGAATCAGTGAATCAATTAATGAATTAAAAGATACTCCTGTGGTCAGTCCTTTTACACAGCCTGTTGCTGCCTCAGGCTTATTTAGCTATTGTGCCATACTAGAACCCTCTTTATGGATTACCATACAACTGTAACCACACGTTAAGCAGATAAACCCAATTTGATACATTCATACCTGCTCTGATTTACAAAGCTTAGCTTAAAATGAGCCAATCAAGTCACATTTACGCACAATCATACATTTACATGATGAATAGGAGGAAAACTGGACAGCAAGGCATACCAGTGGGGGCTGGGAAACAGAGGACTCAGAGTAAAATTGAGCCTACAGTGCTATCCTGTGGAGGAATTCCAGAATGCAGTCTTAGAACAATAACTTGTGGATGTGCAGGTGTAAGTAATAGATGATATTAGATATATTCTTTCAACATTGTGGCAACATCTGAGGAAGATCATTTCATGTTTAGGCTTAATTTGATTCGGTTTGATACTACCTAGGTGCTCGTCAGCAAGTTATAGTACATTTGTATTAAAAAAATTTCATTTCAGGTACAATTTGCAAGCATATTTTTAAAACACTCACACACACAAACTGTCTCTCTCACTCTAATTGCACATGTAGTTTATAGCATTTATAGATTAGATCCATGCGCTAAGATATGTACACAATAGTGTTAGGTATTCATTCACTTGTTCATTCATTTATTTTAACTAACCACTTTATTCTGGTCAGTGTCCTGTTCAGTGTTCCAAAACACACACACACTCACACACACAAACCTGGCAAAACTTAGAGCAGGGAATCCAGCTTTTGGATGTGAGAAATAAGAACAGTTATCTATACTAGCCATTGTTTCTATGTAATATTTCTATATTTACATTGGTCCAATACTAAATACAAGTGGAAATTCTAGCCTGATATGCTGGATTGTTTTGTATTCGATTTCAATACAATCCACTATTGCATGTCAGAATTGGATCAGTGACAGTATCACTTATTCACTTTCTTAACCACTTATCCAATTAGGGTCGCAAGGGGGTGCTGGAGCCTATCCCAGCTTTTCAATGGGCGCAAGGCACACAGTAACACCCTGGACGGGGCGCCAGTCCATCTCATGGCATACACACATACACACACATTCACACACCCATTCACCTATAGGGCAATTCAGTGTCTCCAATTAACCTGACTGCATGTTTTTGGACTGTGGGAGGAAACCGGAGCTCCCGGAGGAAACCCAGACACAGGGAGAACACGCAAACTCCGCACAGAAAGGACCCGGACCGCCCCGTTTGGGGATCGAACCCATGACCTTCTTGCTGTGAGGCGACAGTGCTACCCACCGAGCCACCGTGCCGCCCAGTGACAGTATCACACACGATTAACGTCTTTGACATCAGTATTGTACCATTATTGATATCATGTACTCTTATACAAAAAAAAAAAAAAAAAGAGGCAGACCCCTCATAACAGTTCCAAATACTAAGGGCTTAACATGATGGGACAGGATGATGGATGATTACGTTTATTCATGCATGTTCTAACATTGGAATAAGTACGGATGTGCAAATTCAGAACTGAGTTTTGATAACAGACTTGTAGGTACCAAATGTAGCCTAAAATGCTGTATTGCTATATTGCGATCAGATTTAAATCATATCTTTTAATTGATCCAATGGCTGTCCAATTTACTGTATGGGATGCTCCATGGAATGTTGACTAAAATTACACAAATTGCAAAACCATGTATACATTGCATTAGTGAGAATGTCAGTTTTTACAGGTATAACAGACCAGGCAATACTTACAGCTCTAACACGGGCTTGGGTTGTCCCTAGCAATGCGTGTCACTTTGCTAATTGAAAATGATTGGACCACTTCCTGATGCACTTGCCTTCCTGGACGTCCTATGGCCTTGTGACCATGTGTAAATGACATGATGAGCTCCTTTTGATGCATGCTGCTTTTTATCCCTGGCTTCATTTTAAGGATGGAAGGTTTAATGTGCAATCAGTCTCTGACAATCCCCATACATTGTAATTATCTATTATGATGAGAAAAGATGAGTAAGGTTTTGTGACAAAACTCCACCTGAATTAATGTCTTTATTAATCATCATTATGTCTTTCAAATGAAAATTGGTTTCGGTGCATCCTCTATCTATCTGTTATTTATGTATTTCCTGAATGGAGGCTTAATTACTGACTTGGCTAAAGTGTCAAATGATGTACGACTTTACATGGGTCACCTTAAAAAGACTTTTTTGAGACTTTTTTTTTTAAATGCCGAACATGGATCATATGTAAACCAAGCATTTCTTGGCTGATTAAACATGTATTATGGATTTTAATACAATGCTATTTTGTATGTAAAAATTGCAAGGCAAGAATACACCTTGGATAGGGGACCAGAGGGTTCCATCTATGTATTAGTATATTTTTAAATGTGGAAAGAAAAGGAAACCAATTAAACATAATATCAAGCAGCACAAAGACATATCCACAGCCCTGCAGTAAAACAAACTACACAATACAGAACAAAAAGCACTATTAATAAGAAACGAGGTCATTATAGAGAGATTGAGGAATGGAGACCATCTACATTGGAAAAAACACACTCCTGTTTGTGTACACCAGGTGGCGCAGTACAGTATACGGGTGTCTAATGCTAAAAGAGACTAATGTGCTAAAATGAGTGTAATCATTTTAGTGTGAAATAATTGTCTTTTTATTAACTTGTCCTAAATTATATTCATTGCCACGTTTTAAAATATATTTTCAACTAAACCCTAAATTAAAAATACGATTTTAAATATATCAGATAATTAGAGAATGATGTTGATATCCACAGCCTGTTAGCTTTATGATAGTATTACTTATATAGCATTTAGCTTTGTTTAGCTGCTATAAATTAGATCACAGAATAAAATGGTCATGATATGTTTATGATACTACAATCACACCCTATGTTTTTATGATATACACTGATCAGCCATAACATTAAAACCACCTCCTTGTTTCACTCAGGTATTATTTAGGTGGTGGATTATTCTCAGCACTGCAGTGACACTGACATGGTGGTGGTGTGTTAGTGTGTGTTGCTGGTATAAGTGGATCAGGCACAGCAGCGCTGCTGGAGTTTTAAATTGCCGTGTCCACTCACTGTCCACTCTATTAGACACTCCTACCTAGTTGGTCCACCTTGTAGATGTAAAGTCAAAGACGATCGCTCATCTATTGCTGCTGTTTGAGTTGGTCATCTTCTAGACCTTCATCAGTGGTCACAGGATGCTGCCCACGAGGCGCTGTTGGCTGGATATTTTTGGTTGGTGGGCTATTCTCAGTCCAGCAGCGACACTGAGGTGTTTAAAAACTCCATCAGTGCTGCTGTGTCTGATCCACTCATACAAGCACAACACACAATAACACACCACCACCATGTCATTGTCACTGCAGTGCTGAGAATGATCCACCACCTAAATAATACCTGCTTTGTGGTGGTCCTGTTGGGCTCCTGACCATTGAAGAACAGCATGAAAGGGGGCTAACAAAGTATGCAGAGAAACAGATGGACTACAGTCAGTAATTGTAGAACTACAAAGTGCTTTTATATGGTAAGTGGAGCTGATAAAATGGACAGTGTGTGTAGAAACAAGAAGGTAGTTTTAATGTTATGGCTGATTGGTGTAGTTTTTCCATGTTTGGCTGATTTTCATAAATCACCTAGAAAAGAATGGTTTCCTTTTTCATTTTATTTTCAACAACTGTTTTATCCTTGTCAACATCACTGCAGGTCCAGTTCCACTGGGAAATTCTGTACACCACACCCCTCTTTCTCAGACATAGCCGATTGTGTCTGTGTAGGCACCCGACCGGCAGATATCACCGCTAAGATTCAAACCTGTAATAGAATGTAATAGAGCAGCGGTCCCCAACTGATTTGCACCACGGACCAGTTTCATATAAGATATAATTTCACGAACCAGCAGGGATGGGGGGATTTAAAATACAATAACTGTACTACTCACAAATGAGCTTTTTTCGCTGCAACGAGACACTGCTCCCACCTAGAGGTGATTGGAGACAATAACACCCATAAAAAATAAGTGTTTTAATTGCTGATGTAGCTATCTCTAATTATTAATTTTTTCTGTGCAGCCCGGTAATATATGACCCACGGACCGCCCGGTGGTTGGGGACCACTGTAATAGACCTCAAAATACTTTTGTCTCCTAGTGCACTTGTTGACTTTCTTGTATTGCTGTGCTGCTTTACTGCAAGCATATTTTCTATTTTTAATTAAATAGTCTGCAAAATACCATAAATGTAAAAGCACTGACAGTATACTGATATAAATTAAGTCCTAGATATTTGTGATAAATCCAAATACAGTGGACCTTTGACTTACGAATTTAATTGGTTCCGAAGGGCTGTTCTTAAGTCAAAATATTCGTTAGTTAAACCTATTTTTTGTAAATAAAATTAATCCGTGCCAGACCTCCCAAACCAAACCACCCCCTTACCTAACCTCTCTAATGTCTTAAATGGTCTTTTTTGTTATAAATACAAGTAAATTTTAAATCTTAAATTATAGAATAGACATTCCTGTAATAAACAATAATAAACAACAATACACAGTAGTACTGTACTGTACATAAACACACATCACATTTCAGTACAGTACGTGTGCTGTACCATACACCATAATACATTGTATCTACCAGAAACAACAATAACTCATATTTCTCTATTATTTCCTTCTTTATTTCAATAGCGTTGTATTCTGTAGGTGTAAATTCACGAAAAAATAACTTCCTTCTTCTCTCTTACTCACTGTACCCTCTGTCTGATACACAGTGACAGCTACTGGCAGGAGTAATTATACAACAACAGAAAACTGCACTTTCTCTGCACCTTCTCTGGGGACATTTTAATATAGAATTTTACAAAATATAAAGAAAACACCAGAAAAACACCGTCCGCTGTCCGAATGTTCGCTCACTGTATATGTATATTTATATATAGAGAGAGAGAGACAGGGTCGGAGTCAACTTGTTCATGACGTCACGTGTTTCACGAATTTCGGTTCGTAATCTGAAATTTGTTCGTATGTTAAGTTGAAAAAGATCGTTCGTAACCCATAATGTTTGTATGGTATATCGTTCGTAACTCAAGGGTCTACTGTAAATGTAGATATTCACTGCTACCTAGTAGGCCTGTTTTTATTGGTTGGCAGAAGGACATTTTTAACATATTAATGAAAATTCATATATTGTAATCATTACAGAAATCGAAGACGTCTGAAAATGTCAACGCTAAACAGTATGCAACATTGTACTGCTTTAAATCTTAAACTTTACAGCATAAGCTAAGATTTACACACTGATGGATGTGTAGCCGGGCTCTTATGAAAGTTCAGCTGCAATTCTATGTAGTCCTGATTTTAGTTTGTTTTTTTTATAATGAACACACATTATACAGCCTAGTCATTTATTTAAAGATTGATAGATGCTAGATAGAAGGAGAGCCACATTACCTCCTTATGGAAGGAGGATATCTCTCCTCTTTTATCCACTTCATTGGCTTCAAGGTTTAGCAGAACGTTTACCCTGCTGCCTGTACGTAGGAGACATGGGCTAATATTTACACAAGGGCAGGTGTTAATATTTACCCTCATTATTTCCTCAAACACTTTGTGCAGAATAGACTGCCCAGCTTTGAAGAGAGCCTCGGACGCCCTCTCCTCAGTCCCCCTTCAAGTGCAGCCGTGTGTGTTTATACTATACTAATCCTGCCATGAATCAAGCTGGCCTTATCAGGAGCCAATGGTGACGGTTCTGTAGTATAAAAAATAAATTACAGTTGCACTCTGTAAAAATACAATTACTACTAGCTGTAGCCCTTCTACACCGATCAGCCATAACATTAAAACCACCTTGTTTCTACACTCACTGTCCATTTTATCAGCTCTACTTATCATATAGGAGCACTTTGTAGTTCTACAATTACTGAATGTAGTCCATCTGTTTCTCTACATGCTTTGTTAGCCCCCTTTAATGCTGTTTTTCAATGGTCAGGACTCTCCCAGGACCACTACAGAGCAGGTATTATTTGGGTGGTGGATCATTCTCAGCACTGCAGTGACACTGACATACATGGGGGTGGTGTGTTAGTGTGTGTTGTGCTGTATGAGTGGATCAGACACAGCAGCGCTGATGGAGTTTTTAAACACCTCACTGTCACTACTGGACTGAGAATAGTCCACCAACCAAAAATATATCCAGCCAACAGCGCCCTGTGTGCAGCGTCCTGTGACCACTGATGAAGGTCTAGAAGATGACCAACTCAAACAGCAGCAATAGATGAGCAATCATCTCTGACTTTACATCTACAAGGTGAACCAACTAGGTAGGAGTGTCTAATAGAGTGGATAGTGAGTGGACACGGTATTTAAAAACTCCAGCAGCGCTGCTGTGTCTGATCCACTCATACCGGCACAACACACACTAACACACCACCACCATGTCATTGTCACTGCAATGCTGAGAATGATCCACCACCTAAATAATACCTGCTTTGTGGTTGTCCTGTTGGGCTCCTGACCATTGAAGAACAGCATGAAAGGGGGCTAACAAAGTGGTGGATTTAATGTTATGGCTGATCAGTGTATTTTGAATGAACTATATTCCCCCCAAGGCATAAGTAATTAAGTAGGTGTGTGGTACCCTACATTAGACAGATGCCCTGTTTGCGCTAACTCGTATCATACATCAACTCTGTATACCGGTTAGGTGTCCAATTTAAAATAAGTTGTAAATATAATCACTTACATACTTATAATTGCATGTTATGACATTTTCTGATAAATGTAGGTAATATTGTAGACAGTAAGCTGTTATTACATAATTCCACCAACAATTTTGCAGTAGTATAAGTTTACTTAAATGTGCAGTGGTTAATATTTAATTATGACTATTGCAAATTAGGTACAATTATCTGGAGAAAATAAAGGCAACACATTGTTGAAAGTGAAGCAAGGATGAGCGTTATATGAAAACAGCTAATAAAAGATTAAGCATGATTAAAGATCATTCTATTTTTTAGCCCCGATATTCACAAGCCCTTAGGATCTCTTCACTCCAACCCAATTTTTCTTGATCGTCCCTAGCTAAATGGCTAGCTTTGTTTGGTGGGAAAAACAAACTGCTACTTTACTTCACATTGTAAAAACAAAAGCCCAATGTACCTTTAAATCATTGCCTTTGATATTAAGTTATTTTATTTTTTTATACACTGACCAGCCATAACATTAAAACCACCTCCTTGTTTCTACACACACTGTCCATTTTATCAGCTCCACTTACCATATAGAAGCACTTTGTAGTTCTACAATTACTGACTGTAGTCCATCTGTTTCTCTGCATACTGTGTTAGCCCCCTTTCATGCTGTTCTTACATTTACATTTTACATTTTCAGCATTTAGCAGACGCATTTATCCAAAGCGACTTACATTACAGTTACAGTATACAGTCTAAGCAATTGAGGGTTAAGGGCCTTGCTCAAGGGCAGCAACCTTACTGTAGTGGGGCTTGAACCAGCAACCTTCTGATCACTGGTCCAGTACCTTAACCACTAGGCTACAGCTGGCCTCTTCAATGGTCAGAGTAGGTATTATTTAGGTGGTAGATAATTATCAGCACTGCAGTGACACTGACATGGTGGTGGTGTGTTAATGTGTGTTGTGCTGGTATGAGTGGATCAGACACACACATGCTGATGGAGTTTTTAAACACCTCACTGTCACTGCTGGACTGAGAATAGTCCACCAACCAAAAATATCCAGCCAACAGCACCCTGTGGGCAGCGCCCTATGACCACTGATTAAGGTCTACAAGATGACCAACTCAAACAGCAGCAATAGATGAGCGATCATCTCTGACTTTACATCTACAAGGTGAACCAACTAGGTAGGAGTGTCTAATAGAGTGGACAGTGAGTGGACACGGTATTTAAAAACTCCAGCAGCGCTGCTGTGTCTGATCCACTCATACCAGCAACACACACTAACACACCACCACCATGTCAGTGTCACTGCAGCGAGAATGATCCACCACCTAAATAATACCTGCTCTGTGGTGTTCCTGGGAGAGTCCTGACCATTGAAGAACAGCATGAAAGGGAGCTAACAAAGCATGTAGAGAAACAGATGGACTACAGTCAGTAATTGTAGAACTACAAAGTGCTTCTATATGGTAAGTGGAGCTGATAAAATTGTGTGTATAAACAAGGAGGTGGTTTTTATGTTATGGCTGATAGGTGTTTAATAGTGCATAGGTAGCCTAGCAGTTAAAGTACAGGACTAGTAAGCATAAGGTTGCTGTTCACTGCCAAAGCCCTCAACCCTAAATTAATATATAAGTCAAGCTGCTGTATATGTGTGCAGTTTTAGTTTCTTCTTTATTCTTAAACCAGCTCTGAACTGAGAAACCATGTCTGAATGAACCAGTAATATCTTTACATATCCAGTATCAACACTACATACTACTAGGTAAAGATCACAGTTGTAATCTACCACTGTAATCCATATAATGCCATAGTTTAAATATTCATGTTAAACAGCTAAATGCTAAATGAACTTCATTGGCAATTACAATTAAAGGTTACTATAAGTTTCACATTTCCTGTGTGATCAATAAAGTCTGTCTGTCTGACTGTCTGTCTGTCTATATCAGTTTGTAGTTTTATAGTCAACTCTAAAGCTTTGACGATTCACATTCACATGAACCATAAAGGACTACACGCGGTCAGCATAAATTCTCAGATAGGCATTTATTTGATGCTCGACTGCTATAAGGCGGTTCAATGTGTGTCAGGAAAACATTCTCCACACCATTACACACCCACGAGCAGCCTGAACGGTTGACACGAGACAGGTTTGGTTCATGAATTGATGTTGTTTAAGCCAAATTGTAGCCCTACCAAATGCATGTCTGTGGTCATTCCAACTCGTACAGTAAAGTAAAATAGCCTTAAAAATGTCACATTTTTCCATTTCAGAAGGGCTACTGACTTAATAATGGTCTTTATAATGCAATAATACCAAAATAAAAGACCTTGGTTGTTGATTATGCCACATAAAATCTGTGGAAATTACAACATACAAAAAAGCCATTCTGTTTTTCAACATGTTATGACAGTATAGAAGCTTGCCAACTTTTATTTGGGATTTAGTATGACCAAATTTATTTTCAATTTCTCTTAATTACCTAATGTATCTGGATATATGTTCATACATTCACACCAATCGGCATTTGTGAAATTTGTATTTGTGAAAAACATTTAAAAAATAAATTGCTAAATTAAATAAATAATTAAATAAATTAGAAGATAATAAATAAATTAAAAAATAAATAAATACAAGTTTGTATTTGTAAAAAACATAAAAATAAATAAAAATAAATACATTATATAAATAAATGCAAACTTTTATTTGTAATTTTGTATGATTGAATTTCTCTTCAATTTCTCTTAATAATGTAATCTATCTGGATATATGTTCATATATTCACACCAATCAGCATTTGTGAAATTTGTATTTATAAAAAACAATTAAAAAAATAAATTACTAAATTAAATAAATAATTTAATAAATTAGAAGATAATGAATAAATTAAAAAATAAATAAATAAAAGTTTGTTTTTGTGAAACATAAAAATAAATACATTATATAAATAAATTAAAACTTTTATTTGGAGTTTTGTATGACTAAATGTCTCTTTAATTTCTCCTAATAATTGAATCTGGATATATGTTCATACATTCACACCAATCGGCATTTGTGAAATTTGTATTTGTGAAAAACATTAAAAGTAAAAAAATTATAATAAAAAAATAACTAAATAAATAAAAATTTGTATTTGTGAAAAACATATCAAATAAATAAAAAATAATACATTATATAAATAAATGCAAACTTTTATTTGGAATTTTGTATGATTGAATTTCTCTTTTTTTTAATAATGTAATCTATCTGGATATATGTTCATACATACACACCAATCAGCATTTGTGAAATTTGTTTTTGTGAAAAGCATTTAAAAAATAAATTAAATAAATAATTAAATAAATTAAAAAAATAAATAAAATAAAAATAAATAAAAATAAGTTTGTATTTTTGAAAAAACATGTAAAAATGAATAAAATTAAATACATTATATAAATAAATGCAAAAAACTTCTGTTGAAAATTTTGTATGACTGAATTTCTCTTCAATTTCTCCTAATAATTTAATCTGGATTTATGTTTATATATTCACACCAATCAGCAATTGTGAAATTTGTATTTGTGAAAAACATTTAAAAAATTAATTAATTAAATAAATCAATTAAATAAAAAATTTAAATAAATTAAAAATAATAATTAATTTAAATAAAATTTTAATTCCAAATAAAAATTGGTATTTGAAAAAAACATATAAAATAAATACAGTATATAAATAAATGCAAACCTTTATTGAAAATTTTGTATGACTTGATTATTCTTCAATTTATCCTAATAATTTAATCTGGGTATATGTTCATACATTCACACCAATCAGCATTTGTTAATTTTTATTTGTGAAAAACATTTTAAAAAAAATACAATAATTAATTAAAAAATTTAAATAAAAAAGAAATAATTAAATAAATACAATTTATAAATAAATAAAAAAAAAAAAAAATTTGTATTTGTGAAAAACATATAAAAATAAATACATTATATAAATAAATGCAAACTTTTATTTAAATCTTTAAATTTAATCTAGATATATGTTTATACATTTACACCAATCGGCATTTGTGAAATTTGTATTTGTGAAAAACATTTATTTATTTATTATTGTTGATTTTGAGAGCAACATACATTCATAAATTTATTATTTATTAAATGAAATGAATTTTAATTATTTATTTTTATAATTCTTTATATTTTTGATGCATTGAAAATATGTTTATGTGAGGTTTTTGTAGATTTATTTATTAGGATTTTAACCTCATGTTTTACACACTTACATTCATGACAGGAAGGGTAGTTACTCGTAACACAAGATTCATCAGTTCACAAGTTTAATGTCAAACCACAACAAAAGTCCTGGACAATTTTGTGAGGTTTTTGTAGAATTATAAACATTTTGCACTTGGTCACTTGGTCATTAGTTCTTATATAAATAATTGAGCAGAACTCTTCAGGGATGTCTGGATTACCTTGTTTGGCTTATTAACTTTTTTAATTTTCTTCCAGAAAATAGATTTACGCTTTGATGTACCTAAGCAGCCATTTCATAACATTGCTTGCATATTTCAAATCCACAACAATAACCTTGGTTGCCACAGTAATAAAGGAGTCAGCCAGGGAAGGACAATTTTGAATCCGGTCAAAGGGGACTGTCAGGAAATGTCAATTTCCTCAATACATCCAACACACACACAGAACAAACACAAAATCTACTCAGAACACCGCCGGAAGGCATGAGAAAAGTGTTCATATTTATAACTCTCATTTCGACAGTACGTTCCCCCCCGAAGCAGGAGCAGGCCGTCTCCGAGCCACCCTGATGAGTGCCATAAAACTCAGCTGCCATAAAAATTGATTTGAAGCGAAACAGAGCAAATGGAGACATACTCGAAAATAATTATACACATGAACGCTTAAACACTACCGCCGCAACCCAGTGTGAGTTATGGCGCGTATTTACCCAGCTCACGAATGCAAAAATCTGACCCTCTGTGCCACAGCACGTAACATTTTAAACAGCTTCTTTATTGTGTTCGTCTGACTCCATGCTTTCAATTCGGCTCAAGTTTATTGTTTTGAGTCATATTTGCTGTATTCCGCTTGTCAGTCTGCGTGGCAGCAGTGATTACTATATCCACAGGGGCCTGGGTGAAATTGCACACACTCAATAAACTTGATACACTTTACTAATGAACACAGCGGTATTTCAAGATGTGAGACATCATTACTTTTGGACCGTCTCTTAGACAAAGTACAAAAAGTAAAAGAGAGAAGCTTTGTTTTGGATTTACTGACTAAACCTGTCCAGATATTTACTTCACCTGTAGATCTTAAGTCGTTCTTAATTAGATCTTTAGTACTTAATATTTATATATCAAGTTAATATATATAAAGTAGAAATAAACATTAATGTTTATTTCGGTGTGGATTGTGGTGCTTTGGGTAGCTCTGTCACCTCACAGCAAGAAGGGCCTGGGTTCGATTTCCCGGCCAGGCCAAGTTTCTTTCTGTGTGGAGTTTGCATTTTCCTCCAGGTCATATGATTTCTTCCCACAAATCCAAAAACGTACACTAATCAGCCATAACATTTCTACACTCACTGTCCATTTTATCAGCTCCACCTACCATATAGAAGCACTTTACTGACTGTAGTCCATCTGTTTCTCTACATACTGTTTTAACCTGCTTTCACCCTGTTTTTCAATGGTCAGGACCCCCACAGGACCACCACAGAGCAGGTATTATTTAGGTGGTGGATTATTCTCAACACTGCAGTGACACTGACATGGTGGTGGTGTGTTAGTGTGTGTTGTGCTGGTGTGAGTGGATCAGACCGTGTCAACTCACTGTCCACTCTATTAAACACTCCTACCTAGTTGGTCCACCTTGTAGATGTAAAGTCAGAGACGATCGCTCATCTATTGCTGCTGTTTGAGTTGGTCATCTTCTAGACCTTCATCAGTGGTCACAGGACACTGCCCACGGGGCGCCGTTGGCTGGATATATTTTTGGTTGGTGGACATTCTCAGTCCAGCAGTGACAGTGAGGTGTTTAAAAACTCCAGCAGCATTGCTGTGTCTCATCCAATCATACCAGCACAACACACACTAACACACCACCACCATGTCAGTGTCACTGCAGTGCTGAGAATGATCCACCACCCAAATAATTCCTACTCTGTCGTGGTCCTGGGAGAGTCCTGACCATTGAAGAACAGCATAACAAATACAAAGAAACAGATGGACTACAGTCAGTAATTGTAGAACTACAAAGTGCTTCTATATGGTAAGTGGAGCTGATAAAATGGACAGTGAGTGTAGAAACAAGAATGTTAATGTTATGGCTGATCAGTGTATATTATACATGTATATTTTTGGTCAAGTTGCTTCTATTTGTACATCATGTTTTTTACCTTTGTTCTATTGTACTAATAATAAGGATATAAAAAAGTCTTGTCTGATCAGATATACAGTTAGAATCAGGTTAAATAAGGTTTTTTAATGGCAAAGATTGTTCATTATTTATAACTGTGATTTGCAAGTCCATCATACTTGTCTGCATCTGTTTTTCTTCCGACTCTCAACACCTCCTTTCCTCTCTCTTCTCTTTCTCCTTTAATCAGCCGTAATCCGTCACATAAATTAATGAATTGTACCCTCCTTTTGACACCAGGCTGGGTTTAAGTAAATCTGGACATTTCGCAAATTTGACTCCAACCTCCAGCCTCTGCACTTCTCCCCAATTTCATTTATTAGCCCTGTAATATTGCTTCACTCAGTTCCTCGTTTGAACTGCAACTCGTAAATTAGAAATGCCCCCCCCCCCCCCCCCCCCTAAAAAGAGGTGGTGGTCTGTTTTGAAGAAGGCTTTGATTGGTTCTCTCACAAGCAACACTTCTCCAGTCAAGTATGAGAGAATGGAATCAGCCCTCTTATTGTTCATGTCTTTGTTGACATATTTCTAGCACTGGTATCATGTATAGATGTAAGTAGTGACACACCACATTAATATACATTGACGAGCCATCACATTAAAACCACCTCCTTGTTTCTACACTCACTGTCCATTTTATCAGCTCCACTTACCATATAGAAGCACTTTGTAGTTCTACAATTACTGACTGTAGTCCATCTGTTTCTCTACATACCTTTTTAGCCTGCTTTCACCCGGTTCTTCAATGGTCAGGACCCCCAGAGGACCACCACAGAGCAGGTATTAATTAAGTGGTGGATCATTCTCAGCACTGCAGTGACACTGACATACATGGTGGTGGTGTGTTAGTGTGTGTTGTGCTGGTATGAGTGGATAAGACACAGCAGCGCTGATGGAGTTTTTAAACACCTCACTGTCACTGCTGGACTGGGAATAGTCCACCAACCAAAAATATCCAGCCAACAGCGCCCCGTGGGCAGCGTCTTGTGACCACTGATGAAGGTCTAGAAGATGACCAACTCAAACAGCAACAATAGATGAGCGATCGTCTCTGACTTTACACCTACAAGGTGGACCAACTAGGTAGGAGTGTCTAATAGAGTGGACGGTGCGTGGACACGGTATTTAAAAACTCCATCAGCGCTGCTGTGTCTGATCCACTCATACCAGCACAACACACACTAACACACCACCACCATGTCAGTGTCACTGCAGTGCTGAGAATGACCCACCACCTAAATAATACCTACTCTGTAGTGGTCCTGTGGGGGTCCTGACCATTGAAGAACAGGGTAAAAGCAGGTTAAAAAAAGTATGTAGAGAAACAGATGGACTACAGTCAGTAATTGTAGAACTACAAAGTGCTTCTATATGGTAAGTGGAGCTGATAAAATGGACAGTGAGTGTAGAAACAAGGAGGTGCTTTTAATGTTACTAATAAATGTTAATGTTTATTTGAGAGTGACACAGTGGCGCAGTGAGTAGAGCTGTTGCCTAATAGCAAGTAAGACTTGGGTTTGATTCCATGGCCAGCATGTGGTTTTGCATTGTCTTGTTGAAAAATGCATGGAAAAGATGACGTCTTGAAGGCAGCACATGTTGCTCTAAGATCTCAATGTACTTTTCTGCATTAATGCTGTCATCACAGACGTGTTTGCCGAGGGCACTGACACAGCCCCATACCATGACAGACCGGTTTGGATGGTCCTTTTTGTCTTTGGTCCAGAGCACACGGCGTCCTTTTTTTTTTTTTTTCAAAAAATACCTGGAATGCTGATTCATCTGACCACAATACACGTTTCCACTGTGTGATGGTCCATCCTAGATGCCTCCGAGCCCAGAGAAGTTGACGCTGCTTCTGGACATGGTTAACATAAGGCTTCTTTTTGCACAGTAAAGTTTTAAGTGGTATTTGTGTATGTAACTCTGTATTGTAGAGCTTGACAAAGGTTTGCCAAAGTAATCCCTCACCCATGTGGTTATATCAGCTATTGTTGAGTGGCGGTTCCTGATGCAGTGCCGTCTGAGGGACTGAAGATCACAGGCATTCAGCTTAAGCTTGCACCCTTGGCCTTTATGCACTGAAATTCCTCCTGATTCCTTGAATCATTTAATGATATTATGCACTGTAGAGGGAGAAATATGCAAATCCCTTCCAATCTAACTGGAGATCCTCTGATCATCTTTGCTCATTAAAGACTCAGCCTTTCCTGGATGCTGCTTTTGTACCAAACCATGATTACAATCACCTGTTGACATCACCTGTTTGGAATCACATTATTATTTAGTTTTTTCACCTTATTACTAGCCCTAAATTGTCAACTTTTTTTGGAATGTGTTGCAGACCTGAAATGCAGGAATGGAGGTATGTAAACAAATGAAATGATGCTGAGCAGACAAAATGTCAAAGTAAATGTAAGGAACACTGCATTTTTTTTTTATTTGCATTTTTCATACTGTCCCAAATATTTCTGATTTGGGGTTGTATTTCATTAATCCACGATAGAGTCTGTGCCACATAACTCTTTCTGACCGTCAGTCTGTACTTGACATCGTCGTGACAAAAGATTTCACCAGCATCTGAATCTTTCCTCTTATCCACCCATCTGCACTCTGCCACCACCTCTCCTCCGGTATCCCCCTCTCATCCTTCTTCCCTCCTGCCATTCGTCCTACAGGATGAATGCTTTTAAAAGTGGGAAGGTGGAACTGCATTTCCAAGCTGACTGGCAAAGTCATGGCTAATAAAGGGCTCTTTAGTGCAATGACGAATGATTGGTGGTTTCCTCCTGATCTGAAGAGATGGGACTACAAGGTGCAGTGGAGGCCAAGGCTGGATGAAGTGTTAATAGATGAATGTCTACTTCCTGCAGACGAGGAACCCCACCTCCCCTGCCTGACACTGAAGTACAAGCTGCACACACACCCGTACAAAGCAGCTCTGGTGAAAGATGAATGCAAAACAGTCTTACTAAGAGCTCTAAAGGTCATCATTTCTTTATCCCAGAATTCCCCTCATTGCTCCTGGTTTGTGGTGGAATTTGTGTGTCCCAATAAGAGCAGGATCAAAGAGTTTGACTGAGGAAAGACAGGCCAAGCAAAATACTTGACTTGCTTTTGTCACCTTTCAGACCATAAATATGTCCGAGGTCTGATGAATGTAATGTGACTTTAAATTTAAGGTCAGTCATATTTTTTAACTTGCCTTTTTACTTCATGAAGCTCAGATCATTTAGAGAGTAGTTCAGGTTGAGTACTTATTTTGCAAAGTAATCTACAACCCCAAATCAGAAAAGGTTGGGACAGGATGGAAAATGCAAATAAAATAAAAATACAGTGTTCCTTACATTTACTTGATTGCAGACAGTTTGAACCCAAGATATTTCATGGTTTGTCTGCTCAACTTCATTTCATTTGTTAATATACCTCCATACCTGCAACACATTCCAAAATAAGTTGGGACGGGGGTAATTTAGGGCTGGTAATGAAGTGAAAAACTAAATAATGATGTGATTCCAAACAGGTGATGTCAACAGCAATTATGGTTTGGTACAAAAGCAGCATCCAGGAAAGGCTGAGTCTTTAATGAGCAAAGATGATCAGAGGATCTCCAGTTTGTCAACAAACGTGTGAGAAAATGATTGAAATGTTTAAAAACAATGTACCTCAAAGAAAGATTGAAAGGAATTTGCATATTTTTCCCTCTACAGTGCATAATATCAATAAATCATTCAAGGAATCAGGAGGAATTTCAGTGCGTAAAGGCCAAGGGTGCAAGCTTAAGCTGAACGCCCGTGATCTTCAATCCATCAGACGGCACTGCATCAATTGCCGCCACTCAACAATAGCTGATATAACCACATGGGTGAGGGATTACTTTGGCAAACCTTTGTCAAGCACTACAATACAGAGTTACATGCACAAATGCCACTCAAAACTTTACTGTGCAAAAAAAGGAGCCTTATGTTAACCATGTCCAGAAGCGGCGTCGACTTCTCTGGGCTCGGAGGCATCTAGGATGGACCATCACACAATGGAAACACGTATTGTGGACGAAAAGGACCATCCAGACTGTTATCAGCAACAAGTCCAAAAGCCAGGGTCTGTCATGGTATGGGGCTGTGTCAGTGCCCTTGGCAAAGGTTATTTACACTTCTGTAATGGCAGCATTAATGCAGAAAAGTACATTAAGATCTTAGAGCAACATATGCTGCCTACAAGACGTCATCTTTTCCAGGAACATACATTTTTCAACAAGACAATGCAAAACCACATGCTGCACACATTACAAAGGCATGGCTGCGGAAGAAGAGGGTACGGGTACTGGACTGGTGTGAAGAATTGTGAAACGTAAAATGCGACAACGACGACCCTGTACATGTTGTACATCTTAAGACGTGTTTGCAGGAAGAATGAGACAAAATAATGGTATCATCGGTGCCAAAACTTCTTTTAAGTGTGGTGAAAAGGAATGGCAACATTACGAAGTCGTAAATGCTTCACTGTCTCAGGGCCCTTACACAGTGTTTAAAGACCCCACCCACATAGTCCGGTCATCCCGCCCTAGCAGAAACGTGTCTGCTGCACTGCCAATTATGCCTGCTAGATGCCGACCGGTGGCAACGCCGAGTTTTGAACCGAGAAGTTCAGAATCTCAGCACTGGTGTGCTACCGGAACATCCCGCTGCGCCACCTGGGCGCCCTCACATTATCACACATGTTATCTTACTAACTTACTTTTTCAATATCATTTAGGGAAAAAGTTTGTGGAAAAAACTGTTTAAAAGTATGTACTCACATTATTAAAAATATTAGATGTCTAAAGACATGCACTCAGGTTAACTGTAGCTACTAAAAATTGCCCTCAGTGTATGTTTGTGTTTGCCCTGTGATGGACTGTCCATAACTGAATGAATAAATGCTTTACCACCACTTTATCCTGGTCAGGGTCATGTTGGATCTAATTCATTGGGCAAAAGGCATTACAAAAAGGGACATGTTGCCAGACCATCATTGAAAATATTATTTTTTTAATGTATTTTTATAAATAATAATAAGTGTATATTTAGAGTTATAGGTTATATTTAATCCAATGTACAGTTTGATTATGCAGCAGTTAAGAAAGAAGTCAAGAAGAAAAGTGTTGATTCACAATTTTCACAGCAGTATGGTAATTAGTACCTTTGTTGTTTATTTTAATTGCTCTGGGTTGTGTCACGCTTGTTTATATTACAGATTTCATTAAAATAACTTTAAAAAATAGCAGTTTGACCCTTGTTACAACAATTATATTCAAAACATGGACGTTTCACACATCCAGTTCCATATGGCCCATCGTCACTCTTTGTTCTTTTTACTTCTACCTTTTACTTTTATCTTTCTCTCTCAAGCACTGAATGACTGAACTTTGACCTGCTAATATACCGGCACCTAACCTGTACTCAGAACTTACAAGGCACCTGAATAAAGTGGAAAATATGGAAACCAGAAGCAGAAGTGTGCCTCACTGGTGAGACTAAGATCACAGAGAAAGTCATCCATAAGAGTCAAATACCTTGGAGGAACAGAAGGAGTTCAAAGCAATGATCTCATTTTTAGGGTTTGAAAAGCCTTATTATGTCAGCCTCCAATAAAGGTGAGTATGGCAGTGACATCATACAGGTGAGAGCATACATTGTCCCTTCAGTCCAGACCATTTGCCCAAGTCCTTTGGAAGATAAACATCCCCATTGCATATGTTACATGTTGCATAACTATTAATTAATTAATTACATTTTTTAATTGGAAGAGAATAGTAATTGTTGCATCTTTGCTAATGGAGTTCTTGCCTATTCTTGCTTGATACATGACATCAGCTACTTAACAGTACATGGTCATTTGCATAATACAATTTCAGGTTGCTTTTCTTGAAGCAGCGGTCGGCAGAGTCAAGTGACAACGCTTTTCCAAAGTCATTTCAATCATCTGTCTGTCTGTCTGTCTATCTATCTATCTATCTATCTATCTATCTATCTATCTATCTATCTGTCTGTCTGTCTGTCTGTCTGTCTATCTATTTGTCTCTATCTATCTATCTGTCTGTCTGTCTGTCTGTCTGTCTTTCTATCTATCTATCTATCTATCTATCTACCTGTCTTTCTATCTATCTATCTATCTATCTACCTGTCTGTCTGTCTGTCTATCTATGTCTGTCTGTCTGTCCACCTATCTATCTATCTATCTATCTATCTATCTATCTATCTATCTATCTATCTATCTATCTATCTATCTATCTATCTATCTATCTATTTGTCTGTCTATCTATCTATCTATCTATCTATCTATCTATCTATCTATCTATCTATCTATCTATCTATCTATCTATCTATCTATCTATCTATCTATTTGTCTGTCTGTCTGTCTATCTATTTGTCTCTATCTATCTATCTGTCTGTCTGTCTGTCTGTCTATCTATGTCTGTCTGTCTGTCGTTCTTTCTATCTATCTATCTATCTACCTGTCTGTCTGTCTGTCTATCCATCCATCCATCCATCTACAGTGTATCACAAAAGTGAGTACACCCCTCACATTTCTGCAAATATTTCATTATATCTTTTCATGGGACAACACTATAGACATGAAACTTGGATATAACTTAGAGTAGTCAGTGTACAGCTTGTATAGCAGTGTAGATTTACTGTCTTCTGAAAATAACTCAACACACAGCCATTAATGTCTAAATAGCTGGCAACATAAGTGAGTACACCCCACAGTGAACATGTCCAAATTGTGCCCAAATGTGTCGTTGTCCCTCCCTGGTGTCATGTGTCAAGGTCCCAGGTGTGAATGGGGAGCAGGGCTGTTAAATTTGGTGTTTTGGGTACAATTCTCTCATACTGGCCACTGGATATTCAACATGGCACCTCATGGCAAAGAACTCTCTGAGGATGTGAGAAATA